>NC_137086.1:73084497-73267497 GCF_951640355.1 Cnephaeus nilssonii | reverse complement strand
GCTTCAACAACTGGACAAATTGGAGTGTAGCACTGAGAATTTACAACTCCAGACTAGGGAAATATTTAGAAATGTGCTTCACACACTAGGAATACATATTCCAATAGACTGAATATCTGAACAGCACTATTTTGTCACTGGGAAATCTTGTTCAAACAGCTGAGGAGCGAGTGTGACACTGTTTACATTTATCTTTCCCGCCAAAAGGAGTTGGCGTTTTCGGGAAAAGGAGTTGGTGAAACACTGAAAAATTCATTTTCCTAGAGCTATAGAATCGTATGAAAGTAATGAGAACACTATGAAATCAAAATGTTAGTTAGGCTAGGGTTCCAAGTAGTGTTTTAAAGTACCTTTAAAAAGCCAGTATGACACCCGTGTTAAAATGAAAACTCTGAGAGCTCGAAACAACAGAACAGGGGGATGTCCCAGAGTGTCTCTAGAACTCTTGGAATACGTTTTAGAACACGAACATCTCTACTGAATTTTGAAATACGGAGAATTTGTATCCAAAGCACTGTGAAAAGTAGGATAGTCTTTCAAGTGGTAATAATGGTTAAAGTACTGGTATATTTGTAAAAAACGGTTTCACCAAATTGGAAGTCACAGTGAAGGAGCTTGACACACTGGAAGAGAGAGACTCCAACTCGGGAAATTCACAATGAAAACCTAGGTTAATATCTAAGAAAGTGCTTCAAACACTAGGAATACGTGAATGAAGGGCCTTAATATCTGTAACACATTGTTTCCTGACAAGAAAATCGTGTTCAAAGAACATAGAACCGAGTTGGATGCTGTTTACATTCATAATGAAGAGACAATGAGTTGGCGTTTTGTGAAAGAGGCCTGGTTAGGCCATTAAACAGGAAGTGATGACGTCACAAAGGGGCGGGGCCACGAGGGCAGGTTTAATTGATCCCAGGAGATGATTTAGCCTGGGGCCCAGCTGGGAGTGATGCTGTCATCGAGATTAGTTCTGGTATTAGGGTTAGAGCAGTGGGGTTCTGGCTAGGGTTAGGGTTAGGATAAGGGTTCGGTCTAGGTAGGGTTCAGCCTCAGGTTAGGGCTAGGTTTAGGGTTAGGGTTAGAGGGTTAGGGATAGCGTTAAGGTCACGGTGTAGTAAGGTTGGGTATTCAAAATAAATGAGCTTCAACCACTGGACAAATTGGAGTGTAGCTCTGAGAATTTACAACTCCATACTAGGGAAATATTTAGAAATGTGTTTCACACACTAGGAATACATATTCCAATAGACTGAATATCTGAACAGCACAATTTTGTCACTGGGAAATCTTGTTCAAACAGCTGAGGAGCGAGTGTGACACTGTTTACATTTATGTTTCCTGAAAAAAGGAGTTGGCGTTTTCGGGAAAAGGAGTTGGTGAAACACTGAAAAATTCATTTTCCTAGAGCTATAGAATAGTATGAAAGTAATGAGAACACTATGAAATCAAAATGTTAGTTAGGCTAGGGTTCCAAGTAGTGTTTTAAAGTACCTTTAAAAAGCCGGTATGACACCCGTGTTAATATGAAAATTCTGAGAGCTCAAAACAACAGAACAGGGGGATGTCTCAGAGTGTCTCTAGAACTATTGGAATACTTTAGAACACGAACATCTCTACTGAATTTTGAAATACTGAGAATTTGTATCCAAAGCGCTGTGAAAAGTAGGATAGACTTTCAAGTGGTAATAATGTTTAAAGTACTGGTATATTTGTAAAAAACGCTGTTTCACAAAATTGGAATTCACAATGAAGGAGCTTGACACACTTGAAGAGAGAGACTCCAACTCGGGAAATTCACAATGAAAACCTAGGTTAATATCTACGAAATTGCTTTAAACACTAGGAATACGTGAATGAAGGGCCTTAATATCTGTAACACATTGTTTCCTAACAAGAAAATCGTATTCAAAGAACATAGAACCGGGTTGGATGCTGTTTACATTCATAATGAAGAGACAATGAGTTGGTGTTTTTGAAAGAGGCCTCCTTAGGCCATTAAACAGGAAGTGATGACGTCACCAAGGGGGAGGGGCCACGAGGGCAGGTTTAATTGATCCCAGGAGATAATGATTTAGCCTGGGGCCCAGCTGGGAGTGATGACGTCATCGAGGTTAGTTCTGGTGTTAGGGTTAGAGAATTGGGGTTCTGGCTAGGGTTAGGGTTAGGATAAGGGTTCGGGCTAGGTAGGGTTCAGCCTCAGGTTAGGGCAAGGTTTAGGGTTAGGGTTAGAGGGTTAGGGACAGGGATTAGGTCACGGTGTAGTAAGGTTGGGTATTCACGATGAATGAGCTTCAACCACTGCACAAATTGGAGTGTAGCACTTTTAATTTACAACTCCAGACTAGGGAAATATTTAGAAATGTGCTTCACACACTAGGAATACATATCGAATAGACTGAATATCTGAACAGCACAATGTTGTCACTGGGAAATCTTGTTCAAACAGCTGAGGAGCGAGTGTGACACTGTTTACATTTATTTTTCCCGTCAAAAGGAGTTGGCGTTTTTGGGAAAAGGAGTTGGTGAAACACTGAAAAATTCATTTTCCTGGAGCTATAGAATAGTATGAAAGTAATGAGAACACTATTAAATCAAAATGTTAGTTAGGCTAGGGTTCCAAGTAGTGTTTTAAAGTACCTTTAAAAAGCCGGTATGACACCCTTGTTAAAATGAAAACTCTCAGATCTCAAAACAACAGAACAGCGGGATGTCTCAGAGTGTCTCTAGAACTCTTGGAATACGTTTTAGAACACGAACATCTCTACTGAATTTTGAAATACTGAGAATTTGTATCCATAGCGCTGTGAAAAGTAGGATAGACTTTCAAGTGGTCATAATGGTTAAAGTAATGGTATATTTGTAAAAAACGCTATTTCACCAAATTGGAAGTCACAATAAAGGAGCTTGACACACTGGAAGAGAGAGACTCCAACTCGGGAAATTCACAATGAAAACCTATTTAATGTCTAAGAAAGTGCTTCAAACACTAGGAATACGTCATTGAAGGGTCTTAATATCTGAAACACATTGTTTCCTGACATGAAAATCGTGTTCAAAGAACATAGAACCCAGTTGGATGCTGTTTACATTCATAATGAAGAGACAATGAGTGGCTTTTTTGAAAGAGGCCTGGTTAGGTCATTAAACAGGAAGTGATGATGTCACCAAGGGGGAGGGGCCACGAGGGCAGGTTTAATTGATCCCAGAGGTAATGATTAAGTAGGGGGCCCAGCTGGGAGTGATGACGTCATCGAGGTTAGTTCTGGTGTTAGGGTTAGAGAATTGGGGTTCTGGCTAGGGTTAGGGTTAGGATAAGGGTTCGGGCTAGGTAGTGTTCAGCCTCAGGTTAGGGCTAGGTTTAGGGTTAGGGTTAGAGGGATTGGGACAGGGTTAAGGTCACGGTGTAGTAAGGTTGGGTATTCACAATGAATGAGCTTCAACCACTGGACAAATTGGAGTGTAGCACTGAGAATGTACAACTCCAGACTAGGGAAATATTTAGAAATGTGCTTCACAAACTAGGAATACATATTCCAATAGACGGAATATCTGAACAGCACAATTTTGTCACTGGGAAATCTTGTTCAAACAGCTGAGGAGCGAGTGTGACACTGTTTACATTTATTTTTCCCGTCAAAAGGAGTTGGCATTCTGGGAAAAGGAGTTGGTGAAACACTGAAAAATTCATTGTCCTAGAGATATAGAATAGTATGAAAGTAATGAGAACACTATGAAATCAAAATGTTAGTTAGGCTAGGGTTCCAAGTAGTGTTTTAAAGTACCTTTAAAAAGACGGTATGACACCCATGTTAAAATGAAAACTCTCAGAGCTCAAAACAACAGAACAGGGGGATGTCTCAGAGTGTCTCTAGAACTCTTGGAATACGTTTTAGAACACGAACATCTCTACTGAATTTTGAAATACTGAGAATTTGTATCCAAAGCGCTGTGAAAAGTAGGATAGACTTTCAAGTGGTAATAATGGTTAAAGTACTGGTATGTTTGTAAAAAACGCTGTTTCACCAAATTGGAAGTCACAATGAAGGAGCTTGACACACTGGAAGAGAGAGACTCCAACTCGGGAAATTCACAATGAAAACCTAGGTTAATATCAAAGAAAGTGCTTCAAACACTAGGAATACGTGAATGAAGGGCCTTAATATCTGTCACACATTGTTTCCTGACAAGAAAATCGTGTTCAAAGAACATAGAACTGAGTTGGATGCTGTTTACATTCATAATGAAGAGACAATGATTTGGCGTTTTTGAAAGAGGCCTGGTTAGGCCATTAAACAGGAAGTGATGACTTCACCAAGGGGCAGGGGCCACGAGGGCAGGTTTAATTGATCCCAGGAGAAAATGATTTAGCCAGTGGCCCAGCTGGTAGTGATTACGTCATCGAGGTTAGTTCTGGTGTTAGGGTTAGAGAATTAGGGTTCTGGCTAGGGTTAGGATTAGGATAAGGGTTCGGGCTAGGTAGGGTTCAGCCTCAGGTTAGGACTAGGTTTAGGGTTAGCGTTAGAGGGTTAGGGACAGGGTTATGGTCACGGTGTAGTAAGGTTGGGTATTCACAATGAATGAGCTTCAACCACTGGACAAATTGGAGTGTAGCACTGAGAATTTACAACTCCAGACTAGGGAAATATTTAGAAATGTGCTTCACACACTAGGAATACATATCGAATAGACTGAATATCTGAACAGCACAATGTTGTCACTGGGAAATCTTGTTCAAACAGCTGAGGAGCGAGTGTGACACTGTTTACATTTATTTTTCCCGTCAAAAGGAGTTGGCGTTTTCGGGAAAAGGAGTTGGTGAAACACTGAAAAATTCATTTTCCTAGTGCTATAGAATAGTATGAAAGTAAGGAGAGCACTATGAAATCAAAATGTTAGTTAGGCCAGGGTTCCAAGTTGTGTTTTAAAGTACATTTAAAAAGCCGGTATGACACCCATGTTAAATGAAAACACTCAGAGCTCAAAACAACAGAACAGGTTGATGTCTCAGAGTGTCTCTAGAACTCTTGGAATACGTTTTAGAACATGAACATTTCTACTGAATTTTGAAATACTGAGAATTTGTATCCAAAACGCTGTTAAAATAGGATAGACTTTCAAGTGGTAATAATGGTTAAAGTACTGGTATATTTGTAAAAAACGCTGTTTCACCAAATTGGAAGTCACAATGAGGGAAGCTGGCACACTGGAAGAGAGAGACTCCAACTCGGGAAATTCACAATGAAAACCTCGGTAATATCTAAGAAAGTGCTTCAAACACTAGGAATACGTGAATGAAGGGCCTTAATATCTGTAACACATTGTTTCCTGACAAGAAAATCGTGTTCAAAGAACATAGAACCGAGTTGGATGCTGTTTACATTCATAATGAAGAGACAATGAGTTGGCTTTTTTGAAAGAGGCCTGGTTAGGTCATTAAACAGGAAGTGGTGACGTCACCAAGGGGAGGGGCCACGAGGGCAGGTTTAATTGATCCCAGGAGATAATGATTTAGTCGGGGACCCAGCTGGGAGTGATGACCTCATCGCGGTTAGTTCTGGTGTTAGGGTTAGAGAATTGGGGTTCTGGCTAGCGTTAGGGATAGGATAAGGGTTTGGGCTAGGTAGGGTTCAGCCTCAGGTTAGGACTTGGTTTAGGGTTAGGGTTAGAGGGTTAGGGACAGGGTTAAGGTCACGGTGTAGTAAGGTTGGGTATTCACAATTAATGAGCTTCAACCACTGGACAAATTGGAGTGTAGCACTGAGAATTTACAACTCCAGACTAGGGAAATATTTAGAAATGTGCTTCACACACTAGGAATACATATTCCAATAGACTGAATATCTGAACAGCACAATTTTGTCACTGGGAAATCTTGTTCAAACAGCTGAGGAGCGAGTGTGACACTGTTTACATTTATTTTTCACGTCAAAAGGAGTTGGCGTTTTCGGGAAAAGGAGTTGGTGAAACACTGAAAAATTCATTTTCCTAGAGCTATAGAATAGTATGAAAGTAATGAGAACACTATGAAATCAAAATGTTAGTTAGGCCAGGGTTCCAAGTAGTGTTTTAAAGTACCTTTAAAAAGCCGGTATGACACCCGTGTTAAAATGAAAACTCTCAGAGCTCAAAACAACAGAACAGGGGGATGTCTCAGAGTGTCTCTAGAACTCTAGGAATACGTTTTAGAACACGAACATCTCTACTGAATTTTGAAATACTGAGAATTTGTATCCAAAGCGCTGTGAAAAGTAGGATAGACTTTCAAGTGGTCATAACGGTTAAAGTACTGGTATGTTTGTAAAAAACGCTGTTTCACCAAATTGGAAATCACAATGAAGGAGCTTGACACACTGGAAGAGAGAGACTCCAACTCGGGAAATTCACAATGAAAACCTAGGTTAATGTCTAAGAAAGTGCTTCAAACACTAGGAATACGTGAATGAAGGGCCTTAATATCTGAAACACATTGTTTCCTGACAAGAAAATCGTGTTCAAAGAACATAGAACCGAGTTGGATGCCATTTACATTCATAATGAAGAGACAATGAGTTGGCTTTTTTGAAAGAGGCCTGGTTAGGTCATTAAACAGGAAGTGATGACGTCACCAAGGGGGAGGGGCCACGAGGGCAGGTTTAATTGATCCCAGGATATAATGATTAAGTCTGGGGCCCAGCTTAGAGTGATGACATCATCGAGGTTAGTTCTGGTGTTAGGGTTAGAGAATTGGGGTTCTGGCTAGGTTTAGGGATAGGATAAGGGTTCGGGCTAGGTAGGGTTCAGCCTCAGGTTAGGGCTAGGTTTAGGGTTAGTGTTAGAGGGTTTGGGACAGGGTTAAGGTCACGGTGTAGTAAGGTTGGGTATTCACAATGGATGAGCTTCAACCACTGGACAAATTGGAGTGTAGCACTGAGAACTTACAACTCCAGACTAGGGAAATATTTAGAAATGTGCTTCACACACTAGGAATACATATTCCAATAGACTGAATATCTGAACAGCACAATTTTGTCACTGGGAACTCTTGTTCAAACAGCTGAGGAGCGAGTGTGACACTGTTTACATTTATTTTTCCCGTCAAAAGGAGTTGGCGTTTTGGGGAAAAGGAGTTGGTGAAACACTGAGAAATTCATTTTCCTAGAGCTATAGAATCGTATGAAAGTAAGGAGTGCACTATGAAATCAAAATGTTAGTTAGGCCAGGGTTCCAAGTAGTGTTTTAAAGTACATTTAAAAAGCCGGTATGACACCCATGTTAAATGAAAACACTCAGAGCTCAAAACAACAGAACAGGTTGATGTCTCAGAGTGTCTCTAGAACTCTTGGAATACGTTTTAGAACACGAACATCTCTACTGAATTTTGAAATACTGAGAATTTGTATCCAAAGCGCTGTGAAAAGTAGGATAGACTTTCAAGTGGTCATAATGGTTAAAGTACTGGTATATTTGTAAAAAACGCTGTTTCACCAAATTGGAAGTCACAATGAGGGAAGTGGGCACACTGGAAGAGAGAGACTCCAACTCGGGAAATTCACAATGATAACATAGCTTAATATCTAAGAAAGTGCTTCAAACACTAGGAATACGTGAATGAAGGGCCTTAATATCTGTCACACATTGTTTCCTGACAAGAAAATCGTGTTCAAAGAACATAGAACCGAGTTGGATGCTGTTTACATTCATAATTAAGACACAATGAGTTGGTGTTTTGGAAAGAGGCCTGGTTAGGCCATTAAACAGGAAGTGATGACGTCACCAAGGGGCAGGAGCCACGAGGGCAGGTTTAATTGATCCCAGGATATAATGATTAAGTCCGGGGCCCAGCTGAGAGTGATGACATCATCGAGGTTAGTTCTGGTGTTAGGGTTAGAGAATTGGGGTTCTGGCTAGGGTTAGGGATAGGATAAGGGTTCGGGCTAGGTAGGGTTCAGCCTCAGGTTAGGGCTAGGTTTAGGGTTAGTTTTAGAGGGTTTGGGACAGGGTTAAGGTCACGGTGTAGTAAGGTTGGGTATTCACAATGGATGAGCTTCAACCACTGGACAAATTGGAGTGTAGCACTGAGAATTTACAACTCCAGACTAGGGAAATATTTAGAAATGTGCTTCACACACTAAGAATACATATTCCAATAGACTGAATATCTGAACAGCACAATTTTGTCACTGGGAACTCTTGTTCAAACAGCTGAGGAGCTAGTGTGACACTGTTTACATTTATTTTTCCCGTCAAAAGGAGTTGGCGTTTTCAGGAAAAGGAGTTGGTGAAACACTGAAAAATTCATTTTCCTAGAGCTATAGAATAGTATGAAAGTAATGAGAACACTATGATATCAAAATGTTAGTTAGCCTAGGGTTCCAAGTAGTGTTTTAAAGTACCTTTAAAAACCCGGTATGACACCCGTGTTAAAAGAAAACACTCAGAGCTCAAAACAACAGAACAGGGGGATGTCTCAGAGTGTCTCTAGAACTCTTGGAATACGTTTTAGAACATGAACATCTCTACTGAATTTTGAAATACTGAGAATTTGTATCCAAAGCGCTGTTAAAATAGGATAGACTTTCTCCCTCTTCTCTCCCTCTTCTCTCCCTCTTCTCTCCCTCTTCTCTCCCTCTTCTCTCCCTCTTCTCTCCCTCTTCTCTCCCTCTTCTCTCCCTCTTCTCTCCCTCTTCTCTCCCTCTTCTCTCCCTCTTCTCTCCCTCTTCTCTCCCTCTTCTCTCCCTCTTCTCTCCCTCTTCTCTCCCTCTTCTCTCCCTCTTCTCTCCCTCTTCTCTCCCTCTTCTCTCCCTCTTCTCTCCCTCTTCTCTCCCTCTTCTCTCCCTCTTCTCTCCCTCTTCTCTCCCTCTTCTCTCCCTCTTCTCTCCCTCTTCTCTCCCTCTTCTCTCCCTCTTCTCTCCCTCTTCTCTCCCTCTTCTCTCCCTCTTCTCTCCCTCTTCTCTCCCTCTTCTCTCCCTCTTCTCTCCCTCTTCTCTCCCTCTTCTCTCCCTCTTCTCTCCCTCTTCTCTCCCTCTTCTCTCCCTCTTCTCTCCCTCTTCTCTCCCTCTTCTCTCCCTCTTCTCTCCCTCTTCTCTCCCTCTCTCTCCCTCTTCTCTCCCTCTTCTCTCCCTCTTCTCTCCCTCTTCTCTCCCTCTTCTCTCCCTCTTCTCTCCCTCTTCTCTCCCTCTTCTCTCCCTCTTCTCTCCCTCTTCTCTCCCTCTTCTCTCCCTCTTCTCTCCCTCTTCTCTCCCTCTTCTCTCCCTCTTCTCTCCCTCTTCTCTCCCTCTTCTCTCCCTCTTCTCTCCCTCTTCTCTCCCTCTTCTCTCCCTCTTCTCTCCCTCTTCTCTCCCTCTTCTCTCCCTCTTCTCTCCCTCTTCTCTCCCTCTTCTCTCCCTCTTCTCTCCCTCTTCTCTCCCTCTTCTCTCCCTCTTCTCTCCCTCTTCTCTCCCTCTTCTCTCCCTCTTCTCTCCCTCTTCTCTCCCTCTTCTCTCCCTCTTCTCTCCCTCTTCTCTCCCTCTTCTCTCCCTCTTCTCTCCCTCTTCTCTCCCTCTTCTCTCCCTCTTCTCTCCCTCTTCTCTCCCTCTTCTCTCCCTCTTCTCTCCCTCTTCTCTCCCTCTTCTCTCCCTCTTCTCTCCCTCTTCTCTCCCTCTTCTCTCCCTCTTCTCTCCCTCTTCTCTCCCTCTTCTCTCCCTCTTCTCTCCCTCTTCTCTCCCTCTTCTCTCCCTCTTCTCTCCCTCTTCTCTCCCTCTTCTCTCCCTCTTCTCTCCCTCTTCTCTCCCTCTTCTCTCCCTCTTCTCTCCCTCTTCTCTCCCTCTTCTCTCCCTCTTCTCTCCCTCTTCTCTCCCTCTTCTCTCCCTCTTCTCTCCCTCTTCTCTCCCTCTTCTCTCCCTCTTCTCTCCCTCTTCTCTCCCTCTTCTCTCCCTCTTCTCTCCCTCTTCTCTCCCTCTTCTCTCCCTCTTCTCTCCCTCTTCTCTCCCTCTTCTCTCCCTCTTCTCTCCCTCTTCTCTCCCTCTTCTCTCCCTCTTCTCTCCCTCTTCTCTCCCTCTTCTCTCCCTCTTCTCTCCCTCTTCTCTCCCTCTTCTCTCCCTCTTCTCTCCCTCTTCTCTCCCTCTTCTCTCCCTCTTCTCTCCCTCTTCTCTCCCTCTTCTCTCCCTCTTCTCTCCCTCTTCTCTCCCTCTTCTCTCCCTCTTCTCTCCCTCTTCTCTCCCTCTTCTCTCCCTCTTCTCTCCCTCTTCTCTCCCTCTTCTCTCCCTCTTCTCTCCCTCTTCTCTCCCTCTTCTCTCCCTCTTCTCTCCCTCTTCTCTCCCTCTTCTCTCCCTCTTCTCTCCCTCTTCTCTCCCTCTTCTCTCCCTCTTCTCTCCCTCTTCTCTCCCTCTTCTCTCCCTCTTCTCTCCCTCTTCTCTCCCTCTTCTCTCCCTCTTCTCTCCCTCTTCTCTCCCTCTTCTCTCCCTCTTCTCTCCCTCTTCTCTCCCTCTTCTCTCCCTCTTCTCTCCCTCTTCTCTCCCTCTTCTCTCCCTCTTCTCTCCCTCTTCTCTCCCTCTTCTCTCCCTCTTCTCTCCCTCTTCTCTCCCTCTTCTCTCCCTCTTCTCTCCCTCTTCTCTCCCTCTTCTCTCCCTCTTCTCTCCCTCTTCTCTCCCTCTTCTCTCCCTCTTCTCTCCCTCTTCTCTCCCTCTTCTCTCCCTCTTCTCTCCCTCTTCTCTCCCTCTTCTCTCCCTCTTCTCTCCCTCTTCTCTCCCTCTTCTCTCCCTCTTCTCTCCCTCTTCTCTCCCTCTTCTCTCCCTCTTCTCTCCCTCTTCTCTCCCTCTTCTCTCCCTCTTCTCTCCCTCTTCTCTCCCTCTTCTCTCCCTCTTCTCTCCCTCTTCTCTCCCTCTTCTCTCCCTCTTCTCTCCCTCTTCTCTCCCTCTTCTCTCCCTCTTCTCTCCCTCTTCTCTCCCTCTTCTCTCCCTCTTCTCTCCCTCTTCTCTCCCTCTTCTCTCCCTCTTCTCTCCCTCTTCTCTCCCTCTTCTCTCCCTCTTCTCTCCCTCTTCTCTCCCTCTTCTCTCCCTCTTCTCTCCCTCTTCTCTCCCTCTTCTCTCCCTCTTCTCTCCCTCTTCTCTCCCTCTTCTCTCCCTCTTCTCTCCTCTTCTCTCCCTCTTCTCTCCCTCTTCTCTCCCTCTTCTCTCCCTCTTCTCTCCCTCTTCTCTCCCTCTTCTCTCCCTCTTCTCTCCCTCTTCTCTCCCTCTTCTCTCCCTCTTCTCTCCCTCTTCTCTCCCTCTTCTCTCCCTCTTCTCTCCCTCTTCTCTCCCTCTTCTCTCCCTCTTCTCTCCCTCTTCTCTCCCTCTTCTCTCCCTCTTCTCTCCCTCTTCTCTCCCTCTTCTCTCCCTCTTCTCTCCCTCTTCTCTCCCTCTTCTCTCCCTCTTCTCTCCCTCTTCTCTCCCTCTTCTCTCCCTCTTCTCTCCCTCTTCTCTCCCTCTTCTCTCCCTCTTCTCTCCCTCTTCTCTCCCTCTTCTCTCCCTCTTCTCTCCCTCTTCTCTCCCTCTTCTCTCCCTCTTCTCTCCCTCTTCTCTCCCTCTTCTCTCCCTCTTCTCTCCCTCTTCTCTCCCTCTTCTCTCCCTCTTCTCTCCCTCTTCTCTCCCTCTTCTCTCCCTCTTCTCTCCCTCTTCTCTCCCTCTTCTCTCCCTCTTCTCTCCCTCTTCTCTCCCTCTTCTCTCCCTCTTCTCTCCCTCTTCTCTCCCTCTTCTCTCCCTCTTCTCTCCCTCTTCTCTCC
This sequence comes from Cnephaeus nilssonii, assembly GCF_951640355.1. Classification (NCBI taxonomy): domain Eukaryota; kingdom Metazoa; phylum Chordata; class Mammalia; order Chiroptera; family Vespertilionidae; genus Cnephaeus; species Cnephaeus nilssonii. The sequence continues at coordinate 73,255,778 of NC_137086.1, read as the reverse complement.
CTCTTCTCTCCCTCTTCTCTCCCTCTTCTCTCCCTCTTCTCTCCCTCTTCTCTCCCTCTTCTCTCCCTCTTCTCTCCCTCTTCTCTCCCTCTTCTCTCCCTCTTCTCTCCCTCTTCTCTCCCTCTTCTCTCCCTCTTCTCTCCCTCTTCTCTCCCTCTTCTCTCCCTCTTCTCTCCCTCTTCTCTCCCTCTTCTCTCCCTCTTCTCTCCCTCTTCTCTCCCTCTTCTCTCCCTCTTCTCTCCCTCTTCTCTCCCTCTTCTCTCCCTCTTCTCTCCCTCTTCTCTCCCTCTTCTCTCCCTCTTCTCTCCCTCTTCTCTCCCTCTTCTCTCCCTCTTCTCTCCCTCTTCTCTCCCTCTTCTCTCCCTCTTCTCTCCCTCTTCTCTCCCTCTTCTCTCCCTCTTCTCTCCCTCTTCTCTCCCTCTTCTCTCCCTCTTCTCTCCCTCTTCTCTCCCTCTTCTCTCCCTCTTCTCTCCCTCTTCTCTCCCTCTTCTCTCCCTCTTCTCTCCCTCTTCTCTCCCTCTTCTCTCCCTCTTCTCTCCCTCTTCTCTCCCTCTTCTCTCCCTCTTCTCTCCCTCTTCTCTCCCTCTTCTCTCCCTCTTCTCTCCCTCTTCTCTCCCTCTTCTCTCCCTCTTCTCTCCCTCTTCTCTCCCTCTTCTCTCCCTCTTCTCTCCCTCTTCTCTCCCTCTTCTCTCCCTCTTCTCCTCCCTCTTCTCTCCCTCTTCTCTCCCTCTTCTCTCCCTCTTCTCTCCCTCTTCTCTCCCTCTTCTCTCCTCTTCTCTCCCTCTTCTCTCCCTCTTCTCTCCCTCTTCTCTCCCTCTTCTCTCCCTCTTCTCTCCCTCTTCTCTCCCTCTTCTCTCCCTCTTCTCTCCCTCTTCTCTCCCTCTTCTCTCCCTCTTCTCTCCCTCTTCTCTCCCTCTCTCTCCCTCTTCTCTCCCTCTTCTCTCCCTCTTCTCTCCCTCTTCTCTCCCTCTTCTCTCCCTCTTCTCTCCCTCTTCTCTCCCTCTTCTCTCCCTCTTCTCTCCCTCTTCTCTCCCTCTTCTCTCCCTCTTCTCTCCCTCTTCTCTCCCTCTTCTCTCCCTCTTCTCTCCCTCTTCTCTCCTCTTCTCTCCCTCTTCTCTCCCTCTTCTCTCCCTCTTCTCTCCCTCTTCTCTCCCTCTTCTCTCCCTCTTCTCTCCCTCTTCTCTCCCTCTTCTCTCCCTCTTCTCTCCCTCTTCTCTCCCTCTTCTCTCCCTCTTCTCTCCCTCTTCTCTCCCTCTTCTCTCCCTCTTCTCTCCCTCTTCTCTCCCTCTTCTCTCCCTCTTCTCTCCCTCTTCTCTCCCTCTTCTCTCCCTCTTCTCTCCCTCTTCTCTCCCTCTTCTCTCCCTCTTCTCTCCCTCTTCTCTCCCTCTTCTCTCCCTCTTCTCTCCCTCTTCTCTCCTCTTCTCTCCCTCTTCTCTCCCTCTTCTCTCCCTCTTCTCTCCCTCTTCTCTCCCTCTTCTCTCCCTCTTCTCTCCCTCTTCTCTCCCTCTTCTCTCCCTCTTCTCTCCCTCTTCTCTCCCTCTTCTCTCCCTCTTCTCTCCCTCTTCTCTCCCTCTTCTCTCCCTCTTCTCTCCCTCTTCTCTCCCTCTTCTCTCCCTCTTCTCTCCCTCTTCTCTCCCTCTTCTCTCCCTCTTCTCTCCCTCTTCTCTCCCTCTTCTCTCCCTCTTCTCTCCCTCTTCTCTCCCTCTTCTCTCCCTCTTCTCTCCCTCTTCTCTCCCTCTTCTCTCCCTCTTCTCTCCCTCTTCTCTCCCTCTTCTCTCCTCTTCTCTCCCTCTTCTCTCCCTCTTCTCTCCCTCTTCTCTCCCTCTTCTCTCCCTCTTCTCTCCCTCTTCTCTCCCTCTTCTCTCCCTCTTCTCTCCCTCTTCTCTCCCTCTTCTCTCCCTCTTCTCTCCTCTTCTCTCCCTCTTCTCTCCCTCTTCTCTCCCTCTTCTCTCCCTCTTCTCTCCCTCTTCTCTCCCTCTTCTCTCCCTCTTCTCTCCCTCTTCTCTCCCTCTTCTCTCCCTCTTCTCTCCCTCTTCTCTCCCTCTTCTCTCCCTCTTCTCTCCCTCTTCTCTCCCTCTTCTCTCCCTCTCTCTCCCTCTTCTCTCCCTCTTCTCTCCCTCTTCTCTCCCTCTTCTCTCCCTCTTCTCTCCCTCTTCTCTCCCTCTTCTCTCCCTCTTCTCTCCCTCTTCTCTCCCTCTTCTCTCCCTCTTCTCTCCCTCTTCTCTCCCTCTTCTCTCCCTCTTCTCTCCCTCTTCTCTCCCTCTTCTCTCCCTCTTCTCTCCTCTTCTCTCCCTCTTCTCTCCCTCTTCTCTCCCTCTTCTCTCCCTCTTCTCTCCCTCTTCTCTCCCTCTTCTCTCCCTCTTCTCTCCCTCTTCTCTCCCTCTTCTCTCCCTCTTCTCTCCCTCTTCTCTCCCTCTTCTCTCCCTCTTCTCTCCCTCTTCTCTCCCTCTTCTCTCCCTCTTCTCTCCCTCTTCTCTCCCTCTTCTCTCCCTCTTCTCTCCCTCTTCTCTCCCTCTTCTCTCCCTCTTCTCTCCCTCTTCTCTCCCTCTTCTCTCCCTCTTCTCTCCCTCTTCTCTCCCTCTTCTCTCCCTCTTCTCTCCCTCTTCTCTCCCTCCCTGGAATCGAACCTAGGACCATACAGTCTCCAGGCCCCAAGCTGATGTTCTACCCACTAAGCCAAAATCAGCTCAGGCTGCTTTCCCTTCTTCCCAAGGCAGTTTCTAGGTTTCTAGGCATCACCTGTGGGCCAGAGCTGGGCTCAGTGCAGAGATGAGAAACCTAGTCTCTGCCTTCGGATTTTTAGAAAGAGAGGAAAGTGAAGAGAGAGAGAGGGGAGCGAGGGAGAGGGAAAGAGAGGGAGAGGGGAAGGGAGAGAGAGAGAGAGAGAGAGAGAGAGAGAGAGAGGAAGAGGAAGAGAGAAACATCTATGTGAAAGCAAACATCAATTGGCTGCCTCCTGCACATCTCGTATCAGGGATGGAGCCCACAACCCAGGCATGTGCCTTGACTGGGAATCAAACTGATAACCTCTGGGTTCATGGTTGTCACTCAGGCACTTAGCCACACCAGCTGGGCTATTCTGTCTTTTAATGTTACTCTAAACAAACATGCAGATGCTACAATGTTAGCTCCATGAAGCAGAGAGATGTTTTTCATTTTTATCCTTTTCTGTTCAATAACATAGTCCAAATACCCAAAATAGTGCTGAGCATGGAGTAGGCCCTTAAATATTTGTTGAATGAATGATAAGGATCAAATAAAATCTCTACTGATTTACTCCAGCAATATCAGCTTCCTTCTGTCCTTGACTGGGATCAAACCCAGGACCCTACATTCTGTAGGCCTACACTCTATCCACTTAGCCAAACCAGCTAGGGCTGCGTTCCCTTCTTTCCATGGCAGTTTCTAGGTTTCTAGGCATCACCTGTGGGCTAGAGCTGGGCTCAGTGCAGAGCCACAGAGATGAGAAACCTACTCTCTGCCCTCAGATTTTTAGAAACAGAGGAAAGGGGAGAGGGAGAGGTGGGGGGAGGGAGAGTGAGAGAGACAGAGAGAGATAGAGAGAGAGAAAGATGAGAGAGAGAGAGAGAGTCTGAGAGAGAGATGAGAGGGATGAATTAATGATAAGGATCAAATAAAATCTCTACTGACTCATTCAAATAATATCAGCTTCAAACAGCCCCAAGTTCTCTGTCAGAGCCACTGGCCTCTAGTCCCAATTTTGCCTCCCAAAGATCAAATGTCAGCCCGGTGCTCCATTTTCCTGATCTGTACAGGGGGAGGAGCATACCCTAGCCTGCTTGCCTGACAGGGCCTTGCTAGGGAACTCAAAGAGAGGCCCGTGGGAGTGCAGACCCAGAGTAGTGCAGGTCCTCTCAGACCTAAATTCATGCACATGCCGTGGAGCTCTTGTTCAGAGGCAGGCTCTGACTCAGATCTGGTGGGCCCATGACTCTGCCTTTCAAACAAGCTCCCAGGTGATGCTCTGCTCCTGGTCCTCAGGACACACTTGGAGTAATACGAGGTCAGTTTCGAAGCTAAAGTAATGCTTGGTCCCTGGAGTTCTTACTTCTCTTACATGGCAAACAGAGATGGTTTTTGGGCTCATTGGCTCCTCACTTCCGGCTGTAACTGCAGATATTCAGTGCTGCTGATTTAGCGACCCTGCTCTCATTTTATTAGCTCATCCCTAGTGAACATTATCCAGGACTCCCTGGCTAAACACCAACTGGAGTTTGGAGCTTCATGATCCTCTATCGGTATTTTGGCTGCTAACATGGGCCTGTTCAGTATTCATCAGTCCCCTTGATTTCCTTCTTTATTTGTTTTGGGTGTGACTAATCCCACACTGCTCTTGGGCCTGCAGCCTTTTCCTGGGTAATTTGTAAACTGATATGTTTTCCAGGAGACATTTAATCAGCGAATTATTGCTCGGCCTCAAATGGTTTATTGTGTAAGAGGCACAGGGATGCGGCCGGGGAAGAGGTTCTGGTGAAGAAACAGCATCCAAGGACAGCGGAAGGAGGCCTCTCCTCCCACTTCCTCCTCTCCCACCCCCCAACCCCAGTTCACCGCTCAGCAGTCCCATGACAACAGATGTGCTGATTTCTGCGTAACAGAAATATCAGTTCATGCCATAGCTATACGGATTGTCCCATGCAGTTTGAGAGTGAGTGACAGTTTTAAGGTTTTAACAGTCAGTGGAGGGGTTGTGTGGCTGCTGAGAGATGGGATGGGGAGGAGGCAGGGCTGGCATCAGAATGTAGGGATGGTTTACGATCTCATTTGCTCAGGTTGACATAGTCAGTAATGTTTTTTTTAAATTTCTTTATTGATTAAGGTGTCACATATTTGTCCTCATCCCCCCATTCCCATCCCACACCCCTCCCCACGGATGCCCCCACCCCCCTGTTGTCCTTAACCATTGGTTAGGCTCGTATGCATGCACACAAGTCCTTTGGTTGATCTCTCCCCCCTACCCCCACCCTCCCCTACACTCCCTCTGAGGCCTGACAGTCCGATCAATGCGTCCTTGTTTCTGTGTCTGTTCTTGTTCATCAGTCTATGTTGTTCATCATTTACCCTAGATGAGTGAGATCATGTGTTACTAGAAACATACTTATAAGAACTGAATGTGAGACGAGCAATAATAGTTATGCTGACAGGCAAATGAATCAGTCTGTAGTGAGTTTCTTTCTGGACCAACAGTTCTTTTGAGACCCAATTTCAATGTCCACCAGTTCCTTATGTGTGCATATCGGCTCTGGATGGTGGACAAATGGTGGTAATGCAGGTCCGACTCCCTCTGGTTTGGTCTCGCCCGAACCCTGGGGCACGGCCTCACCCTGACTCAGGGGCGCGCAGCCTCACCCGGACCTGGGACCCAGCATCAACTGGGCCCTGGGGTGCATGGCCTCACCCGGACCCAGGGGCGCGCGGCCTCACCTGGACCCGGGATCCAGCCTCACCCAGACCCAGGGGCGCGCGGCCTCACCCGGACCCGGGGGCGTGCGGCCTCATCCGGGCCCAGGAACCAGCCTCACCCGACCCAGGGGCACGTGGCCTCTCCCGGACCCAGGGGCACGGCCTCACCCAGACCCGGGGGCGCACAGCCTCAACCGGACCCGGGATCCAGCTTCACCTGGACCCAGGGGTGCGTGGCCTCACCCGGACCTGGGACCCAGCATCACCCGGGCCCCGGGGCGCGTGGCCTCACCCGAACCCGGGGGCGTGCAGCCTCACCCAGGCCCGGGACCCAGCCTCATCCGGACCCAGGGGTGCGTGGCCTCTCCCGGACCCAGGAGCGTGTGGCCTCACCTGGACCCAGGGGCACACAGCCTCACCTGGACCCGGGACCCAGCCTCACCCGGACCCAAGGGCGTGCGGCCTCACCCAGATCCAGGGGTGCGTGGCCTCGCCCGGACCCAGGGGCGCGCAGCCTCACCTGGACCCGGGACTCAGCCTCACCCAGACCCAGGGGCGCACGGCCTCACCCAGACCTGGGACCCAGCGGGGCTTCGTCTTCTTGATCCCAATTCCTGTCGGTCAATTCCCTCTCAGCAATTCCTTCAGCCATTTTCTCAAAGCTTTGGGGCGGCTGCTGCGGAACTCGCTGGGCAGTGGGCTTGGCGAAGCTCCAGTGCGCCCGGTGCACGGCGGCAGGCTGGTCCGAGGTCGCTGCAGTGGCACTCGGATCTGCAGCGGTGACCAGTCACCGGGCGACCGCACCTGGATCCGGGACCCAGAAGGGCCTCGTCTTCCCGATCCCAACTCCCATCGGTCAATTCCTTCTCAGCAATTCCTCCGGCCATTTTCTCAAAGTTCCAGGGTGGCTGCCGCGGAACTTGCTGGGCAGCGGGCTCGGCGAGGCTCCAGTGCGCCCGGTGCGCGGCAGTGGGCTGGTCTGAGGTCGCTGCGACAGCGCTCAGGTCTGCAGCGGCAGCCGGTCGACAGGCGTGCGCACCTGGCCACTTCCGGGGCGCAGAGATTCTCGAATGACTCGGAGGTCAGCAAGTGTGGAGTCTCCCACCCCATGACCCGCAGGGGCTCGTCTGTCCATGCTCGGCAGCGAGCGGAGCCATCCCCTCAGCCAGAGACCACCGGGGGAACCGCTCCGAGCACGTTCCAGGCCACCATTGTGTCGCCAGAACCGTAGTTCTTAAAATGTGAACTTTGGCTCATCGGCATCAGCATCATCCTGCGTCCCCCTCTCTTTTATTCCAGTTGTAGAGCATCTGCTCAGCCAGCCCTCTGGTGGTTCTGGATGTGTCTGCTCTGTTTTCCAGTTGTAGTTTCAAAATTGTTGTGGTAGGCAACAATCAGGCGTCTGCCCTATGCTGCCATCTTGGTCCTCCAGAAGATTCTTAAGTAACCTTATAAATGTGGTTCTGAACACTGTGTCGTCCATTAGTTTACTTTCCTTCAACCCTTCTATTCGTGACCTACTTCGGTGTCTCCACATTTTGGCTGCCTCCCTATGTTGATGGAGTGGCTTTGTGTGGTCAGTGACCTATAGGGGCTGGTAGCTCAGCTTCCCCAATCTCCCTAGGTGGTCGCTCTTGGTACCCCCCTTTGTGGGCTGAGTGCAAAGTCTTGGTGTTGTTAAGCCTTGATTGCTGTTGGTACACTGGGAGGATTTGACCTCCAGTCCAATTGGCTGTGAGGATCAGCTGTGTCTATGCTGGGAGACAGCCTTATTCAACTAGACTTGCAAAATTGTAAAAGCCTCTGTGCTCAGCTTGGATGGGGCGGAGTTTCAGGGTGGAGCCTACAGCCTTGGCTTCCCGTCAGCCCTGCCCTATGAGGTTCCTGTGTCTCAGTGTCCCTCTGTACTCCCTGCAAACACCTCTGAGAGAAAGGTGCCCTGGAGTTTTGCCCGCTGCCAAACAGTCTAGTCTCTCCCCCAATGAATCTAGATTCCCAGATTCTCGCCTGGAACTGGGTTTCAGTGTAGTCGGATCTGGGGCTCAGCGCAGTCTGGAGCTTTTGTCTCCTTCCCACTAGGGCAATTCAGCGGCACAGTGAACAGACCATCCTCTGCGCACATTCCCGTGTGCGCCTCCGGAGCTCTGCCTTTCGCCGCTCCTCTGCGTTTCCGCCTTACAGCCCAGATTCCCCCAGTATGAGCCTGGCTTCCCAGGGTCTCGCCCGGAACTGGGGTTCAGTGCAGTCGGAGCTGGGGTTCAGCACAATCTGGAGCTTTTATCTCCTTCCTGCTAGAGAACGCCGGCCAGGCACTCAGCAGCCCTGTCCTCTCCGGCTCCGTCCTCCCCACACGAGCGCACGCCCGTGTCTCTGCCCGTGTCTCCATACATCATGCTTTTACGGCTCCTCTGATTTTCCTTGTGGTTTTCCCTTTCCTTCTAGTTGTGGGCATTTCAGTCATCCAGCTTTCCTGTGGTTCTGGATGATGTCCGTTTTGACTTTTAGTTGTATTTTTGAAATTGTTGTGCCAGGCTGTAGGTTAGGTGTTTAACCTATGCCGCCATCTTGGTTTTTTCCCATAGTCAGTAATGTTGAAATCCATGTTATGACCTTTAACCTCATGCTTTTGGTTGCTGGCACATAGACCTAACAAGTTAAAGTGCTGGAGTGACTAACCATCCCAGTTTACTAGCACTTACCCAGTTTTCACATCAAAAGTCTCACATCCCCGTTTTAACAAGGAAATGGTCTCCCAGATGGGACCAAGATTTGAATCCAGGACTATCCTACGTATTGCAGAGCCCTCCTTTTGCTGTGCCAGTGCTCCTCACACTGTAATGACAACCACTTGCTTAAAAGGTAGAGTCTAGTTCAGCGGGTCCAGGGCAGGACCCGAGGCTTTGCATTTCTAACAAGCTCTGGGTGATGCCAGCGATGCTGTGGGCCAGGACCACACATTGAGTAGCAGAGCTCTAGGCATTGCTTCCATGGCAGCCCTGAAGCTCAGCCCCCACCATGTGGGGCCTGGTATGGCCATCAGCCCAAAGAGCCCACCAGAACCATGAGTGATGGTCCTGCCAGTTGATCAGTGGGGATTCCAGGGACTTCTGGTGTAGCCCCTCCCCTCTCCACTGACCCCTATGACCTCAGACAAGCCCTCTCTCTCCCCTGTGGGAGCCTCATCCAGCTGCCCTATTCCCCTGACATTTATTGAGGGACCTCAATGCCAAGTTTATGTCTCTCAGGTGCAGGCCTCGGAAAGCCCTATAAAGGCTGCCTGCATGGGTGCTTCAGACCTGCAGGTCTTTCCCCTTGAGATCTGAGTGAGAAGAGCTTACTGCAGGCAAAACACAAATTGTTTGTCTTAAGGACCTTGAATTTTGGGGACTGATTCAATTACTATGGTTAGGGATGCTTCTGCCTGCCATCAAATATATGTCTAGTTATAATGTGAAATTCTGGGGTCCTCTGCCATTTACAGCACCATTGAATAGGAACCATGTAGGTTAAACTTCAGAAGACTGGAGATAATATTGGCACTGAAGTACATCCAGGATCTGTCTGGCACTGTCCCTCTGATCTGGACCTGCCTGAGTATACATCAACAAGACTGCAACATGTCGAACATCAGAAGTTACGCAGGTCTCATATAAAGTGTGAGCTTGTAAGTGGCTTGAGTTCAGACTCTGCCACTTACAAGCTGAGCAACCTTGCATTAGTTGCTTCCTGAGCCTCAGTTTTCCTACTTATGAAATGGGTTTATTATTACCTGTCTCACCACACCACGGTGAGAATGGAGGAAGATCATAGGAAGCACTCAGTAAATACTACCATCACCACTATCAATTACTGTTATTCTTCCCTCAGGAGACTTAGCTCAGAAAATAAGTATTTGGTCTTGATGCAGTGGAGATGGCAGGAGTTACCAGCACAGCCTAGGACAACGTGGTCAAGGACAGACACAGCAATGCTCTCATTTCTCTCTGTCCTGCTCTTCTGCATACCTGCTAAGAAACCGTGTTGAAATGTCTCCACAGGTACAGGGAGGATTTGGATGGATGATGTCGCCTGCAAGGGCACAGAAGATACCATCTTCCACTGCACCTTCTCCAAGTGGGGGGTGACAAACTGCGGGCATGCTGAGGATGCCGGGGTGACATGCATCAGACACTGAAAGTGGACACAGCCAAGGTCTGGGCCTTACTGCCCAGCCTCCTTCCTGCATTCCTAGAGCGGAGGCATCGCTGGGGCACCTCTGACCACACCTCTGCCCTGTCTAGGCCAGTATCCTCCTCCCCCTCAACCCTATTCCAAGACCTCAGTGGCCTGTCATCTTTATCCTCTTGGACATCTGCTCCAAACTGTAACTCTGGGATCTACAGACTGGATCTTCCTTCCACCAGAGTTCCTGAATGTGGAGTCCCGGTCGACTGGATCGTCATTTTGCCCAGCCTTCGAAGCACCATGCATCAGGCCTCAATATCCATGTTCCCTTTGGTCTGTTAGTTACCGATGAATGCTGAGACTATGTTGGAGAAAAATGCCACAGTGGAGATGGGAGGGAGATATCACAGATCATTCACTCTTCAGATAATCCCCAAACCTCAGTTCAGCCAAGAGTTTTGACATCTTCCTTCCCAGCAAGAGACAATACTGAATTATCCATCTTCCCCTCTTTACATTGCCTCTGCATCCTTTTGTTAGTTTGGGGGAAGTGACAGCTGTAGGAATGAGAGGGAAATCAAGTCACCTGCAGTAATTAATTTGGATTTGGAAAAGGAGAGTGAAACTCACATTTACCGAGTGATCACCAGGTGTGCTAAAGTGTCTTGGGTACTAAATTTATCCACTTTGCAGCATTTCTAAAAGGCATGTTAGCTCAGGTAAGTAAGATCTTACCTGCATTCACCTGGCCTAGAAGTCATAGAATGGAGAATGACAGAGACCATTGTTTCCACATGAACCTTAGTGAGTCTTTGCTAGGCTTGAGCAAGAAGCTCAGGTGCAAGACCTGTGTGCCTAGAAGGTTACTTATTCCCAAAAATATGGAGGATGCGTACAAAGAAAGACATGACTGGCTTCCAGGCCAGCCATTCACAGAGAAGGAAGGGTGATTTGGAGGGTGATGTGGGGGCTGTCAGGGTTAAACAGAGACCAACACTCAGTCATCTGGCAGTCAGGGTTCAAGCCAAGTCACCTACATCTCAAAGCTGTTTGGAGGTGATGACATTGAACCTTCCAGGCCTCCTAGGGTGTGATCCTGTGGTCAGGAGAACATGTGTCCTGATGGGTAAGAGTAGAAGGAAATGAGGATGCCTTATAACCTCCAGGGGAAGAAAGGGCCCTGGGCTTCTGCAAATCCTCCATCTACACCCTCTCCTGGTGCTAGGGGCATCATATTCTGCTTTTGACACAAGAGGGAAATCAAAATGGGCCACCTATGTGTTCCAGGACCAGCGAGGGAGCACAGACCCACCTCACGTGGGGGCATCCTGGGCCTTACAGGCAGGCCTGGGACACGCAGCCACCTGTCATATCAGGCGAGCATCAGCCTGCCTGGGGAAAGGGACTCTCCTGGTGTGGGCCCAACAAAGCTCCTAACTGACAACTAAATCGATATGTGCTATTAGTTGTTATTTGCTTACAATATGCTTCTTATTCTTTAATGCCCTAATGATCAGAGACTCTCTTTCTGGCCAATTGCTATGTTTACATAACTCGCATGTACTCATGCACTTTTTCCAGAGCCAATCTATGTATGCATATATAAACATGGCACTGTTTACATCATAGCTCAGCACATTGCAACGTTTGTATTAAAAAAAAATACTATAGGTGGAAAGATGTCACATTGAATGGAATAGATTCCCAAGTTGGTTCTGGCAAAGAAGCCAGTTACCCCACCGATGTAGACCCGAATGACTTTCTTACTTGGTCTTTTCATTTGGGAAAACACAAGTCTTGTCTTACATCAAATAAAAATGAGGGTGATAAGTGTTGAACCTTAAAAAAAAAAAAGTCTACTAGTTTACATATCTACTTAAGTGGAAATTCCCATGGGCTTGTGTTTCAGGGACTAAAGGAAATTAGGCCTGGCCTAAAATACATCAGACCTTTTGTAAGAAAGAATTGCAATAAAGTTAAGAACATGTCACTGATGCGCTTTGCTTCACCTTTTTTTCTCATGAAAACCCAGTGAGATGGGAGGAGCACTTCTCAGTGGGGACTGTGGTAGAATGGAGATCTTAGGAGACGGTGCCTAATACTCCTGAGGACAGACAATAAATGACACAGACCAAGGACACGCCCCAGGCCTTGTTTGGTCACTTAGGAAAGGGTCCCAAGCAACAGAATAGTAATCAAGGCTCGGGTTATTTAAAAAATCGCTTTTGTAGTCCATAAAGGGCAAAACACTTGTCTATTTCCTCACATCTCCAGCGGTTTCACTTAGAGATGTGCTTCCGCCTGGAGTTCTATTGACGCGTGAGAAGACCGTCCGGATTTAGGTACCATGTCTGTGAAGTAGCTGAGCCTCATCACCTACTGAGCGTCAGGACCTCCCAGGCTCGGGACCTGAGCGGTGCATGGGCATGGCCCAGGCCACTGCGTAGTCCTGGCCACGTGCTCATAGCTGGCACATGTTCGCATGTCTATCTAATGGCCCCGGGCTTGCTGTGGGCCATGATAATTTGGTAACGGACGTGAACAGAGGAAATTTGATTTCTAGAAATCCACAGAGGAGACATCCTGGTTTTCTCCTTTAAAAAGCCAGGCGATACACACCCCAAATTTCTGTGTCTCCCCTTCTGTAACCAGCCCCCTCTTGTCCTGCCCACTCTAATGTCTACACGACACTGCTGATACCCTCCACTCAAATGCCTGTGAGGAACCACCTTCGGGTCCTGTAGGTGCTGTAGTTAAACCACCCACTCTAGTGGGCTTGGTGTGTGGAAAGGTGTTCCAGCTTTCTCCACCATCGGCACATCTTAGTTTCCTCAGCCACATTGTTTTATTTCAGTTATTCTAACATTTCTGTAAAATGTCAAATAAGCAAATCACGTGTCTATCTTTTTAAACTAGCTCTGCCTTCAACCCTTCATAGAATACCCCTCTCTCGTCCCTCTTTTCCTCTCCTTCCCCTCCACCATTAGCTTTCTGGAGCTGAGATGGGCTTCTGACCTACCGAAGCTTTGTCGTTTACCCCTCTCCACCAGCCCACGCCAGGCAGAACAGGCTCCGGAGCTTCTGCGAAGGCGGTTCAGTTCCCTGGGACCTTCTCCCACTCCGGCTGCAGGGAAGTGGACGGCTCTCGGCTCTGCACCGGCTCTGGATGTTTGAGTAGTCATGGTGTGGGTGTTGCATACACTTAGTGACCAATCTCCTTGGACACTGTGTTCTCATTTAGGGTCATCTCCCATGAGGTGGCCAAGGATACTGCCTGAGGGTGGGGCCTTGGCTGGAATGACACTGCCAATATAAAACCCAGAGCCATTACTTCTCTACCCATTCTAATAAATGTCAAACCAGCAGTCTTTATTAAAACAGTTCAACAATGACATTTGCTGTTTTACTAAAATGATTATCATAATGAGCAAGATTCGATGAAATACCAAGCCGAGTACTTACTTCTCTGTGTGTGTTACAATACTCATTCAAGCTCTATCCTTTCACAAAAGCTGTATTAGAAGATTCCTTGCTTCTTTTCAGATCCTGTATGTATGGTCCTGGGGTATCAGAGCAGTGTGGCATCCAAACCTTCTGCTACTTTGCAAGTTGAACATTTGTGTCGATTATTACGTTACTGTCTCTCAGCCCCAAGCACGTCCTTATACACAGCTTCTGAGACTTCGTGATACTCTGCAAATGGCACTTCTGCTTTGGGCTCCCTGATGAGCTCTACATGTAGGCAGCACTAGAGGGAGATCATGAGGCTGAGCACTGGGAAGGGCTTGATCTTAACTATTTGCTCCTCTAGGCTGCTGCAGGGACCACGCTTGACCCTCTGTGAGCTTTTCCTGTTTGCTTGAGGTTTCTGTAAGCATCACCCCAGCAAGACGCCTTCCTAGAGCATCTGAGGTGCCTTCCTGTAGCATCAGCTGGATCTAGTCTGCAGTTTTCCCAACACTATGGGACCAGCCTCGTCATGTCTGCTGAGACACCGGCACCACCAGCCGGCACCTCCCACCCCCATGCTCTGCAGGGCCCCTCATCTACATTTCTCCCTTAGTTTTCTTGGTTCTTTCAACTATAGGAAAATGTAGTTGCTCTCTCTCTCTCTCTCTCTCTCTCTCTCTCTCTCTCTCTCTCTCTCCTCTCTCTCTCTCTTCTCTCTCTCTCTCTCTCTCTCTCTCTCTCTCTCTCTCTCATGTTTTTTTTTTTAAATAATTTTTCAAAGAGAGAGAGTGGGAGATATAGAAACATTGATGAAAGAGAAACATCAATCAGCTGCCTCCTGCACTCCCCTGCTGGGGATCAAGCCTACAACCTGGGCATGTGCCCTGACTAGGAATTGAACTACTGACCGCATGGGTTGATGTGACACTCAACCACTAAGCCACACTGCCTGGACTGTAGTTGCTTCTTGTACTTGCTACTACCATGATCTTGTAGTTACCCCTTTGCCTTTTCAGTTATCTAGTTAACAGGTTTTTTAATATTAAACTAGATGCTCGGTGCATGAAATTCATGCACTAGGGGGGGGTCCCTCAGCCCAGCTCCCTCAGCCCAGCCCACACCCTCTAGCAGTCTGGGACCCCTCGGGGGATGTCCACCTGCCAGCTTAGGCCCACTCCCAGGGATTAGGCCTAAATTGGCAGTTGGATATCCCTCTTGCAGTCCAGGACCCCTTGTTCCTTACTGCTTTCCTGCTCGCTGCTCCTTACCACTCAGATTGCTGCTCCTTAGGGCAGCTCCTTAGAGGCTCCCACCACGGCCACTGTGCTCGCCAGCTGTGAGCCCATCTTCTAGCTGAGGGTGCTCCCCCTGTGGGAGCACACTGACCACCAGGGGGCAGCTCCTGTGTTGAGCATCTGCCCCCTAGTGGTCAGTGCACATCATAGCTACCAGTCGTTCTGGTTGTTCTGCCATAACGGTCACTTAGGGTTTTATTATATAGACTAGAGGCCTGTTGCACAGATTTGTGCAATAGGCCTTCCTTCCCCTGGCTGCTGGCACTGGTTTTCCTCAGGCACCCGGGACCCAGGCCTTCGTTCTAGCCGCTGCCTTCCATCTTCCCTCCAGCCAGATCCTTCAGTCTTCACTCTGGCCAGAGCGCTGCTCCTGTAGCTCCCTCCACCCCCAGCCCTCCCCCTCATAGCAGGTGTCCCACCCCACCCAGCTGCTCCGCACCTGCATGCATGCTGCCCAGAGGCCCAGAGCGGCTGGGGGGCGGGGCCAAAACCACCTTTGTTGGGTTAGTTTGCATACTCATTCCTGATTGGCTGGTGGGTGTTGCAAAGTGGCAGTCAATTTGCTTATTTCTCTTTTATTAGTGTAGATATTCTCTCAAATAAGTATTATGGTCCTGCCTTCTGGCTGAACCTTGACTGTTATAACATAAAAGCTTGTCAAGTTGTAAAGCCAGTGTGGCTCAGTGGTTGAGCGTCAACCTGTGAATCAGGAAGGTCACACACAGTCTGACTACTAGTCAGAGCACATGCCTGGTTTTTTGGATTGGTCCCCAAGTAGGCGACATGCATGAGGGAGCCCAGCAATGATTCTTTCTTATTATTGATGTTTCTATCGATCTCACCCCTGCCTTACCAATGTTACCTTAAAATTCCTGTTTCAATCTCTCAGCAGGGCATTGAGAGCAGAGCACAGTGCCTCCTGGGCTCCCAGCAGGGTGCTGAGATCAGAGTCAGTGCCTCCCAGGCTCCCGCTTGAGAGCTAAGAGCAGAGTCAGTGCCACCTGGGCTCCCGGCAGTGTGGTGAGAGCAGAGTCAGTGCCTCCCAGGCTGCCGGCAAGGTGCTGAGAGTAGAGCACAGTGCAACCCGGGCTGCCGTCAGGGTGCAGAGAGCAGAGCACAGTGCCTCCTCAGCTCCCGGTTGGGTGCTGACTGCAGATCACCGTGCCTCCAGGGCTCCGGGCAGGGTGCTGAGAGCTGAGCACAGTGTCTCCTGGGCTCCTGGCAGGGTGCTGAGAACAGAGTCAGTGCCTCCTGGGCTCCCGATTGGGTGCTGAGAGCAGAGCCAGTGCCCTCCGGGCTCCTGGTTGGGAGCTGAGAGCAGAGCACAGTGCCACCCGGGATCCCGGGAGGGTGCTGAGAACAGAGTCAGTGCCTCCTGGGCTCCCAGCTCCAGGCTTCCGAATGGGTGCTGAGAGCAGAGTCATTGCCTCCCGGACTCCTGGTTTGGTGCTAAGAAGAGAGAATGGTGCCTCCTGGGCTCCCGGCAGGGTGCTGAGAGCAGAGTCAATGCCTGCAGGGCTCTTGTTTGTGTGCTGAGAGCAGAGCACAGTGCCTCTCGGGATCCCCGGAGGGTGCTGAGAGCAGTGTCAGTGCCTCCCGGGCTCCCAGAAGGGTGCTGAGAATAGAGTCAATACCTCCCAGGCTCCTGGTGGGTGCTGAGAGAAGAGCACAGTGCCTCCTGGGCTCCCAGTTTGGTACTGAGAGCAGAGTATTGTGCCTTCCGGGATCCCAGTAGGGTGCTGAGAGCAGAGCACCATGCATCTCGGGCTCCCTGGAGGGTGCTGAGAGCAGTGTCAGTGCCTTCCGGGATCCCGGCAGGGTGCTGAGAACAGAGTCAATACCTCCCGGGCTCCCAGTGGATGTGGAGAGAAGAGCACAGTTCCTCCCGAAGTCCCGGCAATGTGCTGAGAGCAGGGCACAGTGTCTCCCGGTTCCCCAGCAGAGTGCTGAGAGCAGAGTGAGTGCCTCACGGGCTACTGGTAGTGTGCTTAGAGCAGAGCACAGTGCCTCCTGGGTTCCCAATATGGTGATGAGAGCAGAGCACAGTGTTTCCCGGTTCCCCAGCAGAGTGCTGAGAGCAGAGTCAGTGCCTCACGGGCTCCCAGTAGGGTGCTGAAAGCAGAGTCAATACCTCCTGGGCTCCCAGTGGGTGCCGAGAAAAGAGCACATTGCTTCCCAGGCTCCCGGTAGTGTTCTGAGAGCAGAGCACAGTGTCTCCCGGGCTGCCTGCAGGGTGCTGAGAGCAAAGCATGGTGCCTCCCGGGCTCCCAACAGCATGCTGAGAGCAGAGCACGGTGCCTCCTGGGCTCCCAGCAGAGTGCTGAAAGCAGAGTCAGTGTCTCACGGGCTCCTGGTATGGTGCTTAGAGCAGAGCACCGTGCTTCCTGAGCTCCTGGCATGGTGCTGAGAGCAGAGCACAGTGCCTCCCAGGCTCCTGGTTGGGTGCTGAGAGCAGAGTTAATTCCTCCCGGGCTTCCGGTAGGGTGCTGAGAGCAGAGTCAGTGCCTCATGGGCTCCCGGTAGGGTCCTGAGAGCAGATTTAGTGCCACCTGGGCTATCGCCAAAGTGCTGAGAGCAGAGTCAGTGCCTCCCGGGCTCTCGGTTGGGTGCTGAGAGAAGAGCACGGTGCCACCCTGGCTCCTGCAGATTGCTGAGAGCTGAGTCAGTGCTTCCTGCGCTACCAGTAGGGTGCTGAGAGCAGAGTCAGTGCCTCCCGGTCTCCCGGCATGGTGCTGAGAGCAAAGTCATTGCCTCCCGGGCTCCTAGCAGAGTGCTGAGAGCAGAGAGAGTGCCTCCTGCACTCCCGGTTGGGTGCTGAGAGCAGAGTCAGTGGCTTCCGGGCTCCCGGCAGGGTGCTGAGTGCAGAGCACAGTGTCTCCCGGGATCCCAGCAGAGTGCTCAGAGCAGAGTCAGTGCCTCACGGGCTCCCGCAGGGTGCTGAGAGCAGAGCACGGAGCCTCCTGAGCTGCCAGCATCGTGCTGAGAGCAGAGTAAGTGCCTCTCGGGCTCCCGGCATGGTGCTGAAAGCAGAGTCAATACCTCCTTGACTCCCTGTTGGGTGCTAAGAAGAGAGTATTGTGCCTCCCAGGCTCCCAGTAGCGTGCTGAGAGCAGAGTCAGTGCCTCCCGGGCTCCTGTTTGGGTGCTGAGAGCAGAGCACCGTGCTTCTCGGGCTCCCTGGAGGGTGGTGAGAGCAGTCTCAGTGCCTCCCGGGCTCCCGGCAGGGTGCTGAGAGCAAAGTCAATACCTCCCGGGCTCCCGATGGGTGCTGAGAGAAGAGCACATTGCTTCCCGGGCTCCCGGCAGCATGCTGAGAGCAGAGCACAGTGCCTCCAGAGCTCCTGGTTGGGTGTTGAGAGCAGAGCCTTGCCTCCCAGACTCCAGGTAGGATGCTGAGAACAGAGCGCAGTGCCTCCTGAGCTCCCAGCATAGTGTTGAGAGCTGAGTCAATGCCTTGCGGGCTCCCGGCAGCGTGCTGAGAGCAAAGCACAGTGCCTCCCGGGCTCCCGGAAGGGTGCTGAGTGCAGAGTTATTGCCTCCTGGGCTCCTCGTTTGGTGCTGAGAGCAGATTCAGCCTCCCTTGCTCACGGCAAGGTGCTGAGAGCAGAGTCAGTGCCTCCCGGGCTCCTGGTTTGGGGCTGAGAGGAGAGTATGGTGCCTCCTGGGCTCCTGGCAGGGTGCTGAGAGCAGAGTCAGTGACTCCCAGGCTCCCATTTGGGTGCTTAGAGTAGAGTCAGTGCCTCAGGGGTTCATGGTAGGGTGCTGAGAGAAGAACACGGTGCCTCCAAGCTCCCGTCAGGGTGCTGAGAGCAGAGTCAATGACTACTGGGTTCCCAGCAGAGTGCTGAGGGCAGAGCATGGTGCATCCCGAGCTCTTGGAAGGGTGCTGAGAGCAGAGTCAGTGCCTCCTGGGCTCTTGGCAGGGTGCTGGGAGCATAGCCAGTGCCTCCCGGGCACCTGGTTGGGTGCTGGGAGCAGAGCACAGTGCCTCTCAGGCTAACAGTAGTGTGCTGAGAGCAGAGTCAGTGGCTCCCGGGCTCCCGGTTGTGTGCTTAGAGCAGAGCATGGTGCCGCCCAGGCTCTCGGCAGGTTGCTGAGAGCAGAGTCAGTGACTTCCGGGCTCCAGGTTTGGTGCTGAGAACAGACCCGGTGCCTTCCGGGATCTTGGTTGGGAGCTGAGAGCAGAGCACAGTGCCTCCAGGGCTCCCAGGAGGGTGCTGAGAGCAGAATCAGAGCCTCCCGGTCTCCCAGCAGGGTGCTGAAAGCAGACTCAGTGCCTCCTGGGATCCTGGCAGGGTGTTGAGAACAGATCACAGTGCCTCTCGGGCTCCCAGCATGGAGCTGAGAGCAGAGCACAGTGCCTCCCGGACTCCCGGTTGGGTGCTAAGAAGAAAGTATGATGCCTCCTGTGCTCCTGTTTGGGTGCTGAGAGCAGAGCACAGTGCCTCTCAGGCTCCCTGGAGGGTGCTGAGAGCAGTGTCAGTGGCTCCCAGGCTCCTATCAGGGGGCTGAGAACAGAGTCAATACCTCCCAGACTCCCCATGGGTGCTGAGAGAAGAGCACAGTGGCTCCCTGGCTCCCACCAGGATCCTGAGAGCAGAGCACGGTGCCACCCTGGCTCCCAGCAGAGTGCTGAGAGCAGAGTCAGTGCCTCCTGCGTGCCCAGCAGGGTGCTGAGAGCAGAGTCAGTGCCTCCCAGGCTCCCGTTTGGGTGCTTAGAGCAGAGTAAGCGCCTCACGGGCTCCTGGCTGTTTGCTGAGAGAAGAGCACGGTATCTCCCAGGCTCCTGTCAGGGAGCTGAGAACAGAGTCACTGACTCAAGGGTTCATGGTAGGGTGCTGAGAGCAGAGCACAGTGCTTCCTGAGCTCCTGGCAGGGTGTTGAGAGCAGAGTCAATGACTCCTGGGTTCCCGGCAGGGTGCTGAGGGCAGAGCATGGTGCATCCCGAGTTGGCAGGGTGCTGAGAGCAGAGTCAGTGACTTCCGGGCTCACAGTTGGGTGCTGAAAGCAGAGCACAATGCCTCCTGGGCTCTCGGCTGGGTGCTGAGAACAGATTCAGTGCCTCCTGAGCACCAAGTTGGGTGCTGAGATTAGAGCACAGAGGCTCCCGGGCTCCCGGCATGGTGCTGAGAGCAGAATGAATACCTCCCAGGCTCCCAGGTGGGTGCTGAGAGCAGAGTCAGAGCCTCTCAGGCTCCCAGCAGGGTGCTGAAAGCAGAGTCAGTACCTTCCGGACACACAACATGGTGCTGAGAGCAGAGTCATTGCCTCCCGGGCACCTGGCAGGGTGTTGAGTACAGAGCACAGTGCCTCTTGGGCTCCTGGCAGGGTGCTGGGAGCAGAGCACAGTGCCTCCCGGGCTCCTGGGAGGGTGCTGAGAGCAGAGTCAGACCCTACCGGGCTCACGATAGGGCACTGAGAGCATAGTCAGTGCCTCACGCGTTCCCGGTAGGGTGCTGAGAGCAGAGCATGGTGCCTCCCGAGCTCCCAGCACGGTGGTGACAGCAGAGCATGGTGCCTGCTGGGATACGGACAGGGTGCTGCGAGCAGAATCAGTGCTTTTCGGGCTCCCAACAGGTTGCTGAGAGCAGAGTCAGTGACTCACGGGCTCCATTCAGGGTGCTGAAAGCAGAGACAGGGTCTCCCAAGCTCCGGGCAGGGTGCTGAGAGCAGAGTCAGTGCCTCCCATGATCCCAGTTGGGTGCTGAGAGCACAGCACAGTTGCTCCCGGGCTCCCGGCAGGGTGCTGAGACCATAGTCGGTGCCTCCCGGGCTCCCATTTGGGTGCTGAGAGCAGAGCACAGTGCCTCCCGGGCTCACGGCAGTGTGCTGAGAGCAGAATCAGTTACTTCCGGGCTCCCGGTTGGGTGATGAGAGCAGAGTTAGTGCCTTCAGGGCTCCTGGTTTGGTGCTGATAGCAGTGCCAGTGCCTTTCGGGCTCCTGGTTGGGAGCTGAGAGCAGAGTACAGTGCCTACTGGGCTCCTGGGAGGGTGCTGAGAGCAGAGTCAGACCCTACCGGGCTCACGATAGGTTACTGAGAGCATAGTCAGTGCCTCACGGGTTTCCGGTAGGGTGAGCAGAGCATGGTGCCTCCCGAGCTCCTGGCATGGTGCTGAGAGCCGAGTCAGTACTTCCTGAGCTCCCGACAGGGTGCTGGGAGAAGAGTCAGTACATACTGGGCTTCCAGTTGGGTGCTGAGAACAGAGCACAGTGCTACAGGGCTCATGAAAGGGAAGTGAGAACAGTGTCAGTGCCTCCCTGGCTCCCAGTAGGGTGCTGAGAGGAGAGCAGGGTGTCTTCCGGGATGCCGTCAGGGTGCTGAGAGCATAATCACTGCCGCACGGGTTCCTGGTAGGGTATTGAGAGCAGAGCACGGTGCCTCCCGAGCTCCCAGCACGGTGGTGACAGTAGAGCATGGTGCCTGCTGGGATACGGACAGGGTGCTGCGAGCAGAATCAGTGCTTTCTGGGCTCCCAACAGGTTGCTGAGAGCAGAGTCAGTGACTCAGGGGCTCCATTCAGGGTGCTGAAAGAAGAGACAGGGTCTCCTGAGCTCCGGGCAGGGTGCGGAGAGCAGAGTCAGTGCCTTCCGGCTCCCGGCAGGGTGCTGAGAGTAGAGCATAGTGACTCCAGTTCTCCCAGCATAATGCTGAGATCAGAGCACGGTGCCTCACGAGCTCCCAGCATGGTGCTGAGATCAGAGCACATTGGATCCCAGGATCCCGTCAGGGTGATGAGAGCAGAGTCAGTAACTCCAGGGCACCTAGTTGGGTGCTGAGAGCAGAGCACAATGCCTCCCGTGCATCCGGCAGTGTGCTGAAAGCAGAGTCAGTACCTCTTGGGCTCCCGATTGGGTGCTGAGAGCAGATCACAGTGCCAAGAGCAGAGTCAGTGCCTCATGGGCTCTCGGTAGGTTGCTGAGAGCAGAGCACGGTGCCTATGGGGCTCCTGGTTGGGTGCTGAAAGCAGAACACAGTGCCTCCCCAGTTCCCAGTTGGGTGCTGAGGGCAGAGTCAGTGCCTCAAGGGCTCTCGGTTTCAGGCGGAGAACAGAGCAAGGTGCTTCCTAGGCGCCCGACAGGGTGCTGAGAGTAGAACACAGTGCCTGCCTGGCTCCTGGCAGGGTGCTCAGAGCAGAGTCAGTGTGTCCCAAGTTCCTGGCAGGGTGCTGAGAGCAGAGTCAGTGATTATTGGCTTCCCGGCAATGTGCTGAGAGCAGAGTACAGTGCTTCCTGAGGTCCTTGCACGGCACTGAGAGCAGAATCAGTTCCTCCAAGGCTCCCGATTGGGTGCTGAGAGCAGAGCAGAGTGCCTCCCAACATACCTACAGAGTGCTGAGAGCAGAGTCAATGCCTCCTGGCCTCCCAGCAGGGTGCTGAGAACAGAGTCAGTGGCTCCCTGTCTCCAAATTGGGTGCTGAGAGTCAAGTCAGTGCCTCCCTTTGTTCCTGGCAGGGTGCTGTGAGCAGAGTCAGTGCCTTCCAGACTCCCAGCAGGGTGCTGAGAGCAGAGTCAGTGCCTCCCGGACTCCCGTTTCGGTGCTGAGGGCAGAGTCAGTGCCTCCTGTGCTACCGGCAGGGTGCTGAGAGCAAAGTCAGTGGCTCCCTGTCTTCAAATTGGGTACTGAAAGCAGATTCAGTGCCTCCCGTGATCCCAGCAGAGTGCTGAGAGCAGTCAGTGCCTCCTGGACTCCTGGCAGGGTGCTGAGAGCAGAGCACGGTGCTTCCCAGGTTCACAGCATGGTGCTGAGAGCAGAGTCAGTGCCTTCCAGGCTCCCAGTTGGGTGCTGAGAGCAGAGCACGGTGCATCCCGGGCTCACGGCAGGTTGCTGAGAGCAGAGTCAGTGCCTCCTGGCCACCCGGCAGGGTGCTGAGAACAGAGTCAGTGGCTCCGGGTCTCCAAATTGGGTGCTAAGAGTAGAGTCAGTGCCTCCCTTTGTTCCTGGCAGGGTGCTGAGTGCAGAGTCAGTGCCTTCCGGCCTCCCGGCAGGGTGCTAAGAACAGAGTCAGTGGCTCCCTGTGTTCCAATTGGGTGCTAAGAGTAGAATCAGTGCCTCCCAGGCTCCTGTTTCAGTGCTGAGGGCAGAATCAGTGCCTCCTGTGCTCCCGGCAGGGGGCTGAGAGTAGAGCACAGTGCCTTCCAGGCTCTGGTCAGGGTGCTCAGAGCAGAGTCAGTGTGTCCCAAGCTCTTGGCAGGGTGCTGAGAACAGAGTCAGTGATTACTGGCCTCCCAGCTATGTGCTGAGAGCAGAGCACTGTGCCACACTGGCTCTCGGCAGGGTGCTAAGAGCAGATTCAGTGACTTCGAGGATCCTGGTTGGGTGCTGAGAGCAGAGACAGTGCCTCTCGGGTTCCCGGCAGGGTGCTGAGAGCAGAGTCAGTGCGTCCCATACTCCCGGCAGGGTTCTGAGAGCAGAGTCAGTGCTTCCCGGGCTCCAGGCAGGGTGCTGAGAGCAGAGTCAGTGCCTCCTGGACTCCTGGCAGGGTGCTGAGAGCAGAGCACGGTGCTTCCCAGGTTCCCAGCAGGGTGCTGAGAGCAGAGTCAGTGCCTCCCAAGCTCCCGGTTGGTTGTCGAGGGTAGAGCATGGTGCCTCTCAGGCTCCCGATTGGGTGCTGAGAGCAGAGCACAGTGCCTCCCAAACTACCTGCAGGGTGCTGAGAGCAGAACACGATGCCTCCCGGGTTCCCAGCAGGGTGCTGAGAGCAGAGTTAGTACCTCCCAGTCTCCCAGTTGGGTGCTGAGAGCAGAGCACAGTGCCTCCCGGGCTCGCGGCATGGTGATGAGAGCATAGTCAGTGCTTCCCGGGCTCCCGGCAGGGTGCTGAGAACAGAGTCAGTGGCTCCCTGTCTCCAAATTGGGTGCTGAGAGTAGTGAGTGCCTCCCTGTTCCCCGCAGGGTGCTGAGAGCAGAGTCAGTGCTTCCCGGGCTCCCGGCAGGTTGCTGAGAACAGAGTCAGTCGCTCTCTGTCTCCAAATTGGGTGCTGAGAGTAGTGAGTGCCTCCCATATTCCCGGCAGGGTGTTGAGAGCAGTCAGTGGCTCCCTGTCTCCAAATTGGGTGCTGAGAGCAGAGTCAGTGCCTCCCGGGCTCCCGGTTGGGTACTGAGGGCAGAGTCAGTGCCTCCTGTGCTCCCGGCAGGGTGCTGAGAGTAGAGCACGGTGCCTCCCGTGCTCCTGGCAGGGTGCTCAAGCAGAGTCAGTGTGTCCCAAACACCCGGCAGGGTGCTGAGAGCAGAGTCAGTGACTACTGGCTTCCAAGCAATGTGCTGAGAGCAGAGTACAGTGCCTCCCGAGGTCCTTGCAGGGTACTGAGAGCAGAGTCAGTTGCTCCAATGTTCCTGACTGGGTGCCGAGAGCAGATCACGGTGACTCCCGATCTACCTACAGGGTGCTGAGAGTAGAGCACAGAGCCTGCCTGGCTCCCGACAGGGTGCTCAGAGCAGAGTCAGTGTGTCCCAAGCTCCCGGCAGGGTGCTGAGAGCAGAGTCAGTGATTACTGGCCTCCCAGCAATGTGCTGAGAGTAGAGTACAGTGCCTACCGAGCTCCTGGCAGGGTAGTGAGAGCAGAGTCAGTACCTCCCAGGCTCCCAGTTGGGTGCTGAGAGGAGAGCACAGTGCTTCTTGGGCTCGCGGTATGGTGATGAGAGCAGAGTCAGTACTTCCCGGCCTCCCGGCAGGGTGCTGAGAACAGAGTCAGTGGCTCCCTGTCTCCAAATTGGGTGCTGAGAGCAGAGTCAGTGCCTCCTGGTTGGGTGCTGAGGACAGAGTTAGTGCCTCCTGTGCTCCTGGCAGTGTGCTGAGAGTAGAGCATGGTGTCTCCCGTGCTCCTGGCAGGGTGTTCAAGCAGAGACAGTGTGTCCCAAGCTCCCAGCAGGGTGCTGAGAGCAGAGTCAGTGATTACTGGCCTGCCAGCAATGTGCTGAGAGCAATGTACAGTGCCTCCCGAGGTCCTTGCAGGGTACTGAGAGCAGAGTCAGTTCCTCCAAGGCTCCCGATTGGGTGCTGAGAGCAGAGCACAGTGCCTCCCGACCTACCTACAGGCTGCTGAGGGCAGAGCACAGTGCCTCCTGGGTTCCCATCAGGGTGCTGAGAGCAGATTCAGTGTCTCCCTGTCTCCAAATTAGGAGATAAGAGTAGAGTCAGTGCCTCCCTTTGTTCCCAGCAGGGTGCTGAGAGCAGAGTGAGTGCCTCCCTGTCTCCAAATTGGGTGCTGAGAGCAGAGTCAGTGCCTCCCGGGCTGGCGGCAGGGTGCTCAGAGCAGAGCACAGTGCCTCTCAGGCTCCCCGCAGGGTGCTGAGAGTAGAGTCAGGGCTACCCAGGCTCCTGGTTGGGTGCTGAGAGCAGAGCATGGCGTAAAAATGTTGAATTTAGTGCCAAAAAAGAGCCTTTGCGGGAAGTTTTAATTCATTACTGGTAACTCCATCTCTGGCCGTGGTCTACAAACTGTGGATCGGTTTGCTCGCTCTGTTGACTGATGAGTTTGCGGACCACTGACCTAGACCAGTGGTCGGAAAACTCATTAGTCAACAGGGCCAAATATCAACAGTACAACGAATGAAATTTCTTTTGAGAGCCAAATTTTTTAAACTTCAACTATATAGGTAGGTACATTGAATTAGGGAACTCCTAAGCTGGCCTTTGCTAAAAACTCGAGGGGCCAAAGAGCCGCGCATGGCTCGCGAGCCGCAGTTTTCCGACCACTGACCTAGACTCTGGATTCCAATAATTACAGGCTGTTGTTGTTCCTTGTGACTTGTGATGAAGTCCCTATGTATTATTAACCCATACACCCTGTAAAACCAGTTTTGTGGTCTGAGCGCGCTGCCTTGTGGACATGTCTGGAATTGCGTTGTCTGTTTAAACTTTTATTTCAGCCATCACCCAGCAAAACTACAGTTAAATAACTAGCACAGAGAACTCTCTTCTTGAGCAATCTGAAATTACCCGTTTGATACCCCCTGACCCCCCCAAATAGTTTAATTTTTTCTCCCAAATACTTCAGGGGCAATTTCCTATAAACCAAGGCCTTCTCCTGCACAACCATCAGAATCGGGAAGTTCACGCTGATGCATCTCTTCCGCCCAGTCCTCTGGCGGGATTCAAATGTTGCTCATTGTCCCAGGAATGTCCATCGCAGGTGGCCAGAGACCCTCCTTACACCCCCTTCCTGTGAGAGGCACACTTTGCATTGAGTCCTCATCTCTCGCCAGTCCTCCTCCTTGAACCTTTTACGGACTCGAGCGCTTTAACACTTTGCTTAACCAGCAGATACAAATGTCCGGAATCAGGGACCCTCCAGGCTCCAGAGACGCCCCCCGGAAAGTAACCAGAACCGGGGACGTAGCCAAGGCCCCCAGGACCTCCGAACCGCAAGAGATCGGGAGCTGGGGTGACCCCTCCGCAGGGGTGGATCAAACCCAGGACACCCTCAGAGCAAATGCGGTGTTAACACTAAGTTAACAGATTTAACAGCCCACAACCAAGGAGTCTTTCTTTCCTGGGCACAGCGATTACACGTGGGTGCACCAGGCCAGTGAGGCTCAGTGGTTGAGCTTTGACCTAGGAACCGGAAGGTCACGGGTCTGATTCCTGGTTTGAAGCTCCATCCCGGTGTGGGGGTGCAGGAGGCAGCCGGTCAGTGATTCTCATCATGGAAGTTTCTCTTTCTATCCCTTTCCCTCCCTTAAATCAATTTTTTAAAATGTGTTTTTAAAGGTAAATGCAGTGGCAGCTGTGCCAGCTTGCAGGGCTGAGGGTGGGGACGGCCTGTAGGGTGAGGGGGCAGCGGCAGGAGGCACTTCAGGAGGCAGAGAAATTGCTGTCTTGGGAGGACCCTGCCCTGGGGCCGCCTGACCTTGGCTGCAGGTTCACAGGCTGACTTAGATGGTTTGAGCACAGAGTCCCTCCTGGAGGCCCTGGAGCATGGATTGCCAGCTCCTAATCTCTTGTGGTTCGGAGGTCCTGGGAGCTTTGGCTACGTCCCCGGTTCTGGTTACTTTCCAGCATGATTTACCCGCTCTGGCCACACCGAGCTGGTGTGGAAGGGAAGCCTTTATGTGCAGCGCCTGGGCAGTGGGATCTCCATGCTCTTTGTCCCTTCCATGCAACTGAATGCACTTGGAATCAAACCTGCAGGGAGCCGCTGGGGGCATGGAGAAGGCGGGATTTCTCCGGGAGCGACAGGATGGAGCACCAATCGCAGGCCTGCTCCGCTGAGTTGCTTGCTTTAAGACCCTGGCAGGTGCCTAATGGCTCTGGAAGTGGCAGATCCTGTGCTAGCAGGTGGTAGGGGCTGGTTGCAGTGCTCAGTTCAGGTTTCTGGTGAAGTAGGTCGTGGACTTCCATCATGAGGAGAAGGTGCGGGCTGTGGGGGAGTTGGGGATGCAAGAGGGGGGACGCCCGTCCCAGGTGCAGGACCTGTGGGGCTTCCAGAGGCCCCTCTGGGCCCTGAGCGAGGGTGTCACACTTCATTTACTAGCCTGTGACTTGAGACAGGATGGGAATGTGGCTTCTCGCCTTTAAGATAAAAGTTACACGCCCTTGCAGGTTTGGCTTGGCAGATAGAGCATTGGCCTGGGGACTGGCTGGGGACTGGTCCTGGGTTCAATTCCGACCAAGGGCACATTCCCGGGTTGCAGGCTCCATCCCCAGTGTGGAGCATGCAGGAGGCAGCCGATGAATGATTGTCTCTCTTCATTGATGTTTCTCTCTCCCTCTCCCTTCCTCTCTGAAATTATATATGCATAAGGCTAATTTCAAAAGGTGTACTTTAAATATATATAAATAAATGAAATGAAAGCTACATGATAATTTTGTGTTAATGTAAGAAGGTCCTCTCCTTGGGGCTCCAAGCCTGATGTTCTGGGCACTGGCTCAGCTCTAAGGAGATGTCCCCTGGCCAGGCCTCAGCGCCCAGCCCCACAAGTCAATCAGGGCACAGCCTGGCTACACTGGAGGGCTCCCCTAGCCTTGAAGGGGCCAGAGCCCCATCTCGCTCTGACGAGCAGTCCCGTCCATTGCCCACACCTGACCTGCGGCAGCAGCAGGTGTGGCCAATGGATGGACTGCTTGGCCCCAGGATGCCCCAAACTACCTGTGTCTCACCAGGTGTGGCTCACACCCTCTTTTCTTCCTTCCCTGCCTCGCTAGCCCTTGCGCTAGGCTGGACAGCCCCCTAAGGGGCACAGGAAGGCAGGCAGGAGGGGTTTGAGCCCCTTACCTACCCTGCCTGCTTCCATTGTAGGCCTCAAGTTTCCCCTTTTCTCACATGGGGCGCTACTCACAAGGACCTAGCCTTGCCCACTCCCACCTCCTGCTCCTCCCCAGATAGGTA
The DNA here is from genome assembly GCF_951640355.1 of Cnephaeus nilssonii. NCBI lineage: Eukaryota > Metazoa > Chordata > Mammalia > Chiroptera > Vespertilionidae > Cnephaeus > Cnephaeus nilssonii. The sequence continues at coordinate 73,228,117 of NC_137086.1, read as the reverse complement.
CGGGATCCTGTACAAATCTCCATCCTTTCCCATTTCAGTGTTTTTGTTTTTTACTGGAAGGATAGGAGAATTACAGGTCACACCCTGACCAGGGCCAGGGATCCAGTCTTCAACCAAGGTATATACTAGCTGTACCGGTTAATCATGCAGATTTTGTAATCAAAGAAAACAGGATATTTTCAAGAGAAACATCAAAAGTGCTTTATTCAAAGTAATGTCCATCGCTAGCTACACATTTCGCCCATCTTTCATGTAATTTGTGGATACCGTCCCAATAGAACTTTTCTTGTTTTGAGGAAGACCATTCAGAGACCCAATTTTCCACTTCTTCATATGTTTTGAAGTGCTTCTCAGAAAGTGCATTTGCCATTGATTGGAACAAGTGGTAATCTGAAGGAGCAAGGTCTGGTGAATATGGTGAGTGGGTTAATAATTCACAGGCAAGATCTTTTCATGTGTCTTTAACTAGTGTTGAAGTGTGTGATGGTGCGTCACCATAAAGCTTAATTACTATGCCATGTCTTCTGGCCCATTCTGGTTGTTTTATGATCAAAACGTAGTTCAAATTGATTTATTTGTTGTTTGGAGGGATCAGAATTAACGGTTTCACCTGGTTTTAGAAGCTCATAATACACCACACTTTCCTGATCCCACCAAACGCAGAGCATTGTCTTCTTTCCAAAGCGATTTGGCCTGGCATTCAATGTTGATGGTTGACCTGGATCAACCCATGATTTTGTGCATTTGGGATTCTCAAAATAAATCCACATTTCATTGCCAGTCACAAATTGATGCAAAAAAGACTTTCGTGCTGTTGAAGCAACATTTTACTGATGACTTTTCGGTTTTCCATTTGTCTTTTGTTCAGTTGATGTGGCACCCATTTTCTTTCCTTTAAAAACTTTCCCATTGCTGGTAAACTATTGGAAATTGTTTGTGGAGCAATGGTTAATCTTTTTGCAATTTTTCTTGGAGTTTGGCACACACCTTTATCCAATAATGTTTGTAATGGTTGGTCTTCAAACTTTTTCGGTTGACCTGGACATTCTTTGTTTTTCACATTGAAATCATCACTTTTAAAGCGTCTAAACCAGCGTTCACAAGTATCTTGAGATGGAGCATGTTCACCATAAGCTTCCGGAAATATTCAGCAGAACTTTTCTTCAAAATAAAGTAATGAATTAAAACTTCCCGCAAATGCTCTTTATTTTTGGCACAAAATTTGAGATTTTTAAGCGTAAAAATACCTATGATGTTAACACCTTCAGAAAATGTGACATATGAAGCTTTGAAGCTTGTTGTCAATACAACAAAATAGCATACATATCAAATCACATATATATCAACATATGTGTAACTCCATCTATTGAAAAAAATCCGCATTATTAATGACGACACCTAGTGTCCTTGACTGGGAATAAAAGAGAATTGAACCTGAGGCTCTTTGGTCTGTGGTGCAATGCTCTAACCACTGACCTAACCATCCAGGGCTATAAATACTTCTGTTTGTCAGAGGCAGTGGCTCATGCAGCTAATTTCTCTTTTGCTTCCCAGTGAGGTGATTGCGGAGGACTCCACATTATATCTCCAAAAAGCCCTGAGTCACCTTCGGGAAATATGGGAATTGATTGGGATTCCTGAGGACCAGCGGTTACTATGCCTTTCCCTGTACACACGAGTCTGCTCTGGCCCCAGGGAGACAGGCTACTTGTCTGCTGGAATGCACCTCTCTCTAGCTGTCTCCTTCCCGCGCCTCGCGCCCCCATCAGCACACCATGGAAAGTTGTACCAACCACCCTCTTTAGAGTAGGCTCTACGCCCGCCACCCCCCCCCCCCCCCCCCCCCCCCGCCCAAGCAAGAGCTAGGCACAAGTTCTCTTTGTGCTCCCACACAGGCACTCTTCCTCTTTCCACAGGCACTCACCTCTTAGCGCGGCAGCTCCTGTTTGCTACAGGGGGTGCTGTGCTTCAGCCTCCTCTGCAGATTGGTTTTCCAGGGAAGCCATCGGCTGTCCACCTCAGAAATGTCTTTCCTTCTTTTTCCGGTGATGTCCACCTTTGAAAAAAAAAAAAAAAAAAAGGCACCATTACCCATGCGTATTCGCAATGATTGATTTTTCAGGTCCACCTACTTGCAGCAGAGTAATGACTATCTGCACTAGCCTTTCCCGGATGTGCAGCTGCTGTGATCCCGGTCTTACATTTTCCAGATTTTGTCTTCCCATTTCCCATCACATCGTTAGGGTTAGTAGAACAGACGTAGAGGAGGTATGAGCTTAGGTGGAGTGAGAGAAAGCAGAAGCAATCTCAGACAGTAGAGAGTGCACTTGGGGAGCACCAAGTGGAGTCTTTTAACTTACTTGTTTCCGAAGCCTTCTGTCGTTTTTACACACCCATGGATATTTTTGTTCTTCCACAGGACTCAGTTATTTTCCGATGAACCTGAGTTTCCATTTCCTTAGGTTTATTGTCGTCTTTGCTTCTTTTGGCGTGCACAAGACAAGATTTTCTGTTCCTCGAAGAATCCCTACTTTTCACATTGTACGCTGAGGTGGGGTCATGGATGCTTTGGCTTTGCCCTGCTGTGGTTTCACGGGTGACTGCTGTGGTTGTGGGTCCTCAGGCATCAAGGCCAAGGGAATCTTAAATGTGTTTCACATTTCCTTATTATTATTACTTTTTGGAGTGGGTCACTGGAGTATGTCCTGATTTCCTAGGGATGTATGGTATCGTTTCCAGATTGTGGTGCTTCAGGGCTGAGGTCCGTGAGGGTAGCGCCCCTCATGTTGGAATTCAGCCCTGTTACCTGCATTGATTCCTCACTCAGCTGTCTGAAAGAGGCACACTGTCTGGCGGAGCTGGCTTGCTAGGCCTTATGGGAGCTCCCCATGTTGACAAACTCACTTATGCCGCCTGACTGAATTACCTATGGGCAAGCAGGTCCCTCCTCAGCTGTGCCCCCTCACTCCTCCACCAGAGCTTGTAAGTCGCCTAAGGGCACCTGGGAGTTGCCTGGGAGGGAGCATCTCCCCCTTCCTCCTCTGAGCTGACCTTGTTCAGCTCAAATTTCTTAGTCCCTGATTCCCTGCCCTCACTCTGTGAACTTCATGTGCATTGATCAGCCAAAATCAGCCACAGCCACCCACATGTCCCCTCCAGAATTGCCTCGCGCTGGGTTCCCCTACCCCTTGATGTCAGTTGCGCCCCATCCGATCATCTCATAGTGAGGCTGAGTTAATTGAATTCCTGCATTCTACAGAAAGAAGGAAATGTGGTGCCTCCAAGAGATAACTCACCCAGGTTCACCGCTTGCGGCGCCGGGCTGATGGCGGGGCACAATGGGCCCCTTGCTGGATCCGAGCACCGAGTCCCAGTCCACATGGTGCTCCCGGGTGAGCTGCTTTGGAATCCTCCCGCTGCTGTGATGAGTGAGGTGAACTTAAGGTCTTTGCTGCTGCTCCTCCTGTAGTTTACTGAGTGAGTGCTTTGCAGTGGCTCTTTGAACATCTGCACGGAAGGTGAATTACTGATTTGTGCCTCGGGGAGAGGAAGGGGAGTTTGCACTGCTCACTTATCTTTTCTCCTCAAAAGTAAACTGTGTCACTGGCCCACACGGAATTCATTGGATGCCAGATTCTGGGTGTGGGGCAGGGCTCCGCGCGGAAAGGGCAGAGATTGGGTCAACAGTGGGATGATGGGCATTCCCTTATCTTGCAGGGAGGGGCGCTGCGTGCTTGCCCTACCTGATGTTGGGCCATTACCTTGATAGTCATGACAAAGGGCGAGTGCCCCAGCGCCTTTGGTTCTGCCCTCGGGGCTCCGGAAAGAGGGAAGTCACCACTTGCCCAGACATCTTTGAGTTAGGTAGACTCTGCTGCCAGACGACAATTGCTCAGCTCAGCCCTAAGGTTCAGATGCAAAAGTCACAAGGCAGGCCCCTGTCCTGAATACAGGCATGTGATCCGCATCGTTTCACCCCTCTGCAATCCTTCGGGGAGCAGTGACCTCTTCTCCCCCTGTCACTGGCCTGACTTCTTGGTACAGCGCCTGAAGAGATGGGCCCTGCCTGTGGGATTGCCATGTTCCCTTAAGCCCACGGTCCTGCCTGCTTCCTGAGGTGAGTTGCACAGGGAACCTGTGTTGGATGGTCCATTGTGGGGTGTGATTTGCAATGTGTGCCCCGTGTTGAGTGTCTTGGACAAAGTTTGCGCGCCTTTGCCTGTGCTTTTGTCGCTGAGACTTTTGCGTGCCGGGGTCTGTCCCCCAATTTCGCCGAGCTTATTTGTCAGCCTGCGCGGCCGTCCGCCCCTTCTGGGGTCCCGAGTGCCTTATGCTCAGCTTAGTCCTTTTCCTTTTCTGCCTGTGGTTTCCCTTTACATGCACCTTCCTTCAGAGATAAAGCCTGTTTTTTCTTTCCTTTGCAGCATGCGCATTTGATTTTTTTACCCTCTGCTGCCACCTTGTGGCTACTGTTAAAATTGATGCTCCTGTCTTTTCTCCCTTGCATCGTGCGCATGTGATCCTCTGCTGCCATCTTGTGGCTATTCTTGGAATGGCATGCCATTTCACTAAAGGTTTGTGCCTGCATGGTCTAGGACTAGGTGTTATTTCTGGTTGTAGTGACGTTTCTCTCTACGTTTCAGACCTTGGAGAAGTCATGCGAGGTGCGGCGATTTGGGAAGCTCCTTTACTGTGATGGATCTCTGCTGCCAACCGGTGAGTGATTATGGGAAAGCAGTTTTCTTTCTTTCAATTTGGAGGCTTTGCCGGGTACTTTGTAGGCAAACAATGTGTAAGAGTGCAGTTTGGCAGTACTGTGACGTCTGTTTAGCGCTCATTTTTCTTTCCTTGTGCCACATGGTCTTCGCCAGATGCAGTGTTTCTTATTGCTTTCCTGTGTTCCTGCATGCAGGGGCACTTTCCGCCTTCTTGTGCCATTGGCTTCTTGAACCCTCAGTTACCTTCTGCTATATGGCTGCCACTGTTATTGTTGGGTGGCTTTTGGCTTACATGACAGTTTGCGCTGCAGCGAATTTATTCCAGGTTACTTTTCCCCATAACTGCTTTTATTGGCATTGTCTGGAGACGTTCGGTGTTTGCTCCACATTCCTTATGTGTCACACTTTCAGGCTTACTTTTCCAGTGTTCTCTGTCACGTTCATACATGCTGTGGTTTGGTCAGCCGCAGTTTCTGTATCGGCGTGTCAGCACCGCATGCTTCTTTGACACTTGAAGTGCTTGCAAAACAGACCTTTGTTCTCTGCGTTATGTTCTTGTTTTCCGCTCGCTGCATTGTCAGGGTTTTCAACTACTTCTGTCAGACGCATTTCTGTGTGGGTATGTTTCCAGAAGACTGTTTTTTGAGACCAAAGCAGTTGCTTGCAACTGCATTTCTTGACTGTCAGTGCTGTTTGTTGAAGTGCTCCCTCCCTTGCTTTTCATTGCAGTTTTCCATGTTGTTCCTCCTGAAACATTTACTTGTAGTTGTTTTGAGGGCATTTTATTTCACTGTGCTTCCTTCCAGCAAACACTGCATCCATCCCACCTCACATTGTCTCCAATTTGTGGGTGGCGTCTAATGTGCACACACTGATGTTTCCCATAATGATTTTTTATGCGGTGTATGCTTGGCTGCCTGGGTCACTTGACATCCATGACCTTATGGATGCTTGCGTGCTTGTTTGCTAGCCCATATAGGTGCCCATGCAGTGAGCAGCGAATGCACCTGGCCCTTCACTCTGCCAGTGTTCTCCTCCCCCCAAGTACGTCTCTGGAAACATATCCCTGCATGCACTTTCCAGACACTGATAGTTTGTCTTTGTTTGGTATGCATGCCAGGTGCAGCGCAGAAAGCTGGGGCCGCAGTTGTTCTCCAGTGTGATGAGGCCTTCTTGGACATGTGATTTGCTTCCCGGTTGATTTCCCTCAGTTCCAGAGGCTTATTTCCATTGCGTCAGTGTTCCAGAGTCACCTATGTCTGGAGTTATGATTACCTGTCACACTCATGCTGTGTCCTACAAACCTGTGAATCTAGCATATGTGCCTGTGTGACGCTGCTCAGGTCCTCATTTTCATGGACATTGTGTTTGGCAATTATTCGAAAATCTCCTTCCTTATGTGAGTGTTGTTCTGATTTGCCCTTTTGTTGGGTGTCTCTCTCATTCCCATTAATCTTTGCCTTCTCATTGCTTGGTGTTTCATGGTTGTGTGGCTTAAAAGCTTCATTATGTGTTGCAGTTTCCTTACATCGCTGGCATGTTTCTCCAGTGATGAATGCAGGGTGACAGTGCTGTTGCCTGCATTTGATTTCCTTTCTGTGTGTGTCATTTGTCTCGTGCTGATCATTTTTGTCACCCAGGACCAGGGGTCCTGTTTCCAAGTGATGTTTGCTGGGCTTTCCTTTGCTGCTGCATTGTCTGCTAACATTTTTGATTCCCATTCAGGTTAGTTCCATCTTACTCACAGAGGAGAGGGAGGACCGAAAAGGGGAAGGAAGGAAGAAAGGGAGGGAGGCAGGGAGGGAGGGAGGGAAGGAGGAAGGGAGGGAGGAAGGCAGGCGGGGGTAGGTTGCTGCAGGATAGGCTTTCTAGGTTTTGGTGGCTGTCTGGCAATTTAGCTCTGAGGATTATTAGTTCAGGTTGCCACCTGTGTTTCCTGACTATATCAGCACAGTTACCAGGTTGATAGTTAACAGGTTCAGATGTTGCTAGGTACCTGGTTACCGGTTACCGGTTAACTGGTAACCAGGTAACTATAACAGTTACCATGTTACTAGTTAACCGGTTACCAGTTAACCATTTACCAGTTTACCGGTTACCAGTTTACTGTTTACCGCTTACCAGTTAACCAGTCAATGGTTTACCAGTTACCAGTTTACTGGTTACTAGTTAGCCAATTACCGGTTACTAGATAACGGGTTAGGATTAGGGGCTTAGGGGCTTAGGGTGGTGTTAGGGTTAGGGCTAGGGCTAGAGCAAGGGTTAGGTTTAGGGCTAGGGTGAGGGTTAGGGCTAGGGCTTGGGTTAGGGTTAGGGCTTGGGTTAGGGTTAGGGTTAGGGCTAGGGTTAGGGTTAGGGTTCAGGTTAGGGTTATGGTGTATTAACATTTGGAATTCACAATGTATGGGCTTCAATCACTGGACAAATGTGAATGTAACACAGAATTCACAACGATAGACTAGGGAAGTATTTAGGAATGTGCTTCATACACTAGAAATACATGTTCAAATAGATTTAATATTTGAACGACACAATTTTGTCAGTTGGAAATCATGTTCAAAGAGCTGAGAAATGAGTGCGATACTGTTTACATTTATTATTCCCGTCAAGATGAGTTGGCTTTTTTGGAAGAAAGTTGGTGAAACACTTAAAAATTCATTTTTATAGAACTATATAGTAGTATGAAAGTATTTAAAACACTAAGAAATGAAAATGATAGCTGGCTAGTGTTCAAAGTAGTAATAATGTACCTTTAAAGAGCTGGTATGATACCTCTATTAAAGTGGATAGAGCATCAGCCTGTGGACTGAAGGGTCCCAGGTTCTGTTCCAGCTGATCAATGTTTCTCTCTCATCGATGTTTCTAACTCTCTATCCTTCTCCCTTCCTCTCTGTAAACAAATCAATAAAATATATTTTGAAAATGAAATAAAATAAAAATATCACATTATTAAGAGACAAATAAGGCTATTAGAGAATATGTATATAATCCAATTTTATATGTTTAAAAACAAAATTTGAAATGCTACAAAGAACAAAAAGTTGACATTGCATACATTGTTAGAATGTTGATAGTCAATTCACATTGTGAAGCTATGGAGCTAATAGCTACCGAATGTTTTCTACAGGTGCCAGGCCTTGAATTCAATGCTTTACATGCATTATGTCATTTAGTCTTTCTGCAACCTGATATTTTATGAAGAGGAAATTGATGCTCATAGGCTTAATGTAAATTGCCTGATTGTAGAATCAAATAAAGGCAGGACTGGAAGGCAAACCCATGTGCTTCTAATAACATAGCTCTACTTCTAATGTTAGGCTCTGCTGCCTCCTGGAGGGCAAAATTGTTAATGCACACCCATTAGACAGGCTAGATGTAATAGTAACAAATAGCCCCAAAGCTTTAGTGGCTTAGAGTAAAGAAGGTGTCTTTCTTGTTCATGCCACATGCCCTCCCTGGTTCTCCAGGGACCAGGATAAAGGTGCAGTTACCATGTAGGTGTTAGTAGCAATGAACAGAGAGAATGCCAGTCTCTGGTTCCTGACTCTTGTGTTAGTGACAGACTTCACTCCCAACACATTTCATTGGTCAAAGCACATCACAGGGCTGCAGCCAAATTCAGGGGGTCAGGAGGGGAACCTGATATACTTGGTGGGCCCTATGAAGGACACCACATGGTGAAAGCAATCTGGGGGACTTTTCAGGTGTGAAGGAGAGGAATGGGCATTGGTAGGAAATAACCACAGGAGTCAGTCAGCATGGATTGCTTTCTCTTCATCTGTGTGCACTTTGTCCCTGAGCTTCCCTAAGCCATCACGGGCAAGATTCAAAGGAATGAACATCAAACTAAAAGGAGTTTGGTCAGTGTTCACTGGTAGTAAACTCAGAACCACTTCTGAGTGTGAAGTTGTTTAAGTCTCTGGCTGCCTCAGCTCACACACTGCGGTGATTGGGAAGGACACAGGACTGCAAGCATTCCAGCATCCATGTTCTTTTACATTAACATCAGTCACTACCCTGCCTCTAAGCATGTTATCATTTCAATTGCCCTGGTCTGCACTTCCATTGGGAATCATGGTAAAATATGCTGACATTTACATCAATGGTGATCCTGTGGTTTCCACTCATTCTGTGCATGAACATGTGCTAAATGTGGTTTCTCCACAGTTCTCCCCATCCCCATTGGAGAGAGCACTGGGGCTACGTCCTCCTGCTGGTCACAGTGCTCCCGGATGGCCGTGCACTCCCACTATATTATCAGGATACAGAAGGTTGGGAGTGATGTTCTGAGCATCCCTAGGTACCTTCCTCTATTACAGTGGTTCTCAACTTTCCTAATGCTGTGACCCTTTAATACAGTTCCTCATGTTGTGGTGACACACAACAATAAAATTATTTTTGTTGCTACCTCATAACTGTAATTTTGCTACTGTTATGAATTGTAATGTAAATATCTGATATGCAGGATGTCTTAGGCGACCCCTGTGAAAGGGTCGTTCGACCCCTAAAGGGGTCGTGACCCACAGGTTGAGAACCGCTGCTCTATTATGTTTCATCCTAGCTATCACGTGGGCAAGGGTGTGACCTATTATCCAGAGACCAGGAGTCTCACAGGACTGTCCCTGCCCTCTCCAGCAATATCCAGTTTCTTATTTCTAGGGGATAATTATGGGCCTAAGAGTTGTTCCCCTCAACATTGCCCATATACATCCACATGCATCAGAAAGCAAATTAGGCTGCATGGAGGGCAGCTGTCTCAGGCAGACACAGCTATGGCCTGTAAGGACTGAGGCTGTGGACACTGTTGACTCTTCAAGACTTGGAAAGTATCAAGTGCTCTGTCTTTGGTTGCTGGCATTCTAGTGGAGGATATCCCAAAAACAATGGGGCAGGATAGCTACAACAGGTGATAAGACAGAAACATGAAGCCAGGGTGGTCACTGGGACCTCCCTGAGAAAGTCTGAGAGGGGTGGCGGGGCCAGGACAAGTGCATATGGGGCCTATTTCCTTTTGAAAAGTAAGATGTACATTTTACTTTTCCAGTTTGAAAAGTAAAATGCACGTCTCTATAAAGAACCTTTACCAGAATCATCTGATCTCAGTGGAATTCTGCCTTCTTTCACATAAGAGGCCAATAGAATCAAGACCACAAGTCTCAGAATAATCCCACATAATTTGTCATAGTCATGATACCCTCACTGCTTTTATTTAAGTACAAAAATTCCCAATGCTTTTTGAATAAAATAATCTTTATTTTTTAACATAGGTTAGTCTTTGAGTGCTAAAAATTAACTTACCCATGAGAGAAGGTGATTCTGAGGGATTGCAACATAGCTTTGGAAACTGGAGAGTGTAGAGCTCATGGTGAACTAGAAACTGCTTTCTCTAGAGAAACCAAAGTTTCTAATGTCTAAAAACACTAAGTAGGAAGCACAAGTCAGTCAATGTGTAGTCTTTCTTTTTCTTTTTTTTCCCCTCACCCTATGATTCTTTTTCCATTTACTTCTAGAGAGAGTGGAATGATGGGAGGATGTGGAGAGAAAGAGACGAGAGAGAGAGAGAGAGAGAGAGAGAGAGAGAGAGAGAGAGAGAACATCCAGAAGAGAGAGACACATCTATGGGTTGCCTCCTTTGTGTGCCTGGACTTGGCCTTAGGATTAAACCTGCAACTGAGGTCTTTGCCCTTGACCATAATGGAACCAGAGACCATTCGCTCCTAGAGCCAAAGCTCTAACCACTGAGTTAACTGGACAGTACAGACTTTCTTAAAACACGGGAATCCAATGGAGACCTCTATAGGCTGATGTTGGCTTTCTAAAAATGATTTTTTGAGCTAGATTTATTGTAAATGTCATTATCTCAAATATTACTTCTTTTATTCCATATCCTGTCCCATTATTGTGATTTTGGCCAGATAATCTGAAATTCTGTGGATGCTTATCATCAATACTGCCTCAGTGTATGTCATTTTTCTCTGGAGTACTATCCTTGTGCTGTGTATACTAAAGTACCTTACATGGGAAACCATAAAAATCCTACAAGATGCCATAGGCAGCAAAATAGCAGACATATGTCATAACAATATCAGACACAGCCCCTAGGGCAAAGGAGACTAAGGAGAAAATAAACAAATAACACTACATCAAAATAAAAAGCTTCTGCACAGCAAAAGAAACCAACAAAACAAGAAAGCCCACTGCACGGTAGAACATATTTGCCAATGATATTTCTGATAAGGTTTTAATCTCCAATATTTACAGAGAACTCATACAACTTAACAAAAGGAAGATAAACAATCCAATCAAAAAAATGGTCAAAGGATCTAAATCAGTGATGGCGAACCTATGACACGCGTGTCAGCACTGACATGCATAGCCATTTCTGATGACACGCGGCCGCTAAGGCAGCCGCATGCCGAGGATGAAACATTTGCTGCTCCTGAGGATGAAACATTTGCGAAATAATGTTTTTTCCTCAAAGTGACACACTACCCAAGTTATGCTCAGTTTTTTGGCAAAGTTTGACACACCAAGCTCAAAAGGTTGCCCATCACTGATCTAAATAGACACTTTTCGAAAGAGGACATACAGAAGGCCCAGAGACATATGAAAACATGCTCAAAGTCACTAATCATCCATGAGATGCAAATCAAAATAACAATGAGATACCATCTCACACCTGTCAGAATGGTTATCGTCAACAAATCAACAAATGACAAGTGCTGGAAAGGATGTGGAGAAAAAGGAACCCTCCTGCACTGCTGATGGGAATGCAAACTGGTGCAGCCACTGTAGAAAACAGTATGGAATTTCCTCAAAAAACTGAAAATGGAACTCCCATTTGACCCAGTAATCCCACTTCTAGGACTATATCCCAAGGAAACAGAAACACCAAACACAAAGGATATATGCATTCCTATGTTCATAGCAGCACAATTTACAATAGCTAAGATTTGGAAACAGCCTAAGTGTCCATCAGCAGATGAGTGGATTAAAAATCTTTGGTACATCTACACATTGGAATACTATGCCGCTATTAAAAAGAAGGAACTTTTACCATTTGCAAAAGCATGGATGGAACTGGAGAACATTAGGCTAAGCAAAATAAGCCAATCGGAGAAAGATTAATATCATATGATCTCACTCATATGTGGGATATAATGATCAATATAATTTGATGAACAAAAATAGATCGATCTAGAGACAAATGGTAGGGGAGGGGAGGTTAGAGAGCAACCAAAGGACTTATATGCATGCATATTAGCATAACCAATGGACACAGACACTAGGGCAGTGGGGACTTGCCAGGGCTGGGAATGGATGGGGGAGGGGGTCAATTGGGGGGAAAAAGAGACATATGTAAAATTTAAGACAATAAGAAAAGAAAAGAAAAGAAAATAAAGTACCTTACAGATACACTTTTAAGCAAAAGTGTCAGCCACTGGACTTTTTATTATTTGCATTCAGTTCTGGAAAGTTCCCTCTGGTACAGAGGTACCAATTGGAAGGCAGCCTGGGGCTCAAGGCAAACTGTGAGGCCTCCTGCAAAGAAGGTCAGCTCTGTCCACAGGGCCCACAATTCAGCCATGACCCCACTTTCTGATCCTGGTTGTCCAAACCAACCACAGTGACTATCTTCAGCTTCCTGGTCAAAGAACATGCTAAACTGTGGGTTCCACCCCAGTAGGTGGCCTGTATGAGACAGCCTATCAATGATTCTCTCTTATCATTGATGTTTCTATCTCTCTCTCCCTCTCTCTAACCTTTCTGAAATCAATACAAACATTTTGAAATATATTTTAAAAATCAATAATAGGTAAACAAAACTTTAAAGAAATATTTAAAACTTGCCATTTCCCAATTATTGTACTACTAGAGGCCCAGTACATGGCATTCGTGCACTTGCGGGGAGAGGGGTCCTTCAGCCTGGCCTGCACCTTCTCTAGTCTGGGACCCCTCAGGGGATGCCCTCTTAGCGCTGCTGTGGAGGCAGGAGAGGCTCCCACCATCACTGCTGCACAGCAGTGAGCCCAGCTTCTGGTTGAGCAGTGCTCCCCCTGTGAAAGCGCACTGACCACCAGAGGGCAGCTACTGCATTGAGTGTCTGTCCCCTGGTGTTCAGAGCACATCATAGAGATCGGTCGTTCAGCTGTTTGGTAGATTTGCATATTAGGGTTTTATTATATAGGATTTTATTATAAACTAGAGGCCTGGTGCACAAAATGCATGCATGGATAGGGTCCCTAGACCTGGCCAGCAATCAGGACTGATCGGGGCCTTCCAGCTGCCAGCAGGGGCCTTCCTTCATTCCATGCCGCCCCACCAGTGGTCAGCTCACTTCATAGCAAGCAATCAGTCTTCCAGGCAAACTCCCGTGGGGACAATTTGCATATTATGCATATATATATATATATATATATATATATATATATATATATATATATAACATATATATGTTCTTTAGAATACTGATTGCTACCTTATTAATATGTTGGAAATATAATGATTTGCTACTGAAATATCTTATCATATCCTTGTTCGGTGCCATCATTTTGACAGTTTGAAACTAACCACAACGAGGGTATTTACATGAGGAAGTTCACAAAGATTGCAAACCTAGACATCACTTTATGTATTATTGAATGCTTAGACTTAGAAAAGAGTGGTGGAGAATGTTAACAATGCATATAAAACCTGTAAATATATGGTACACGTGGATTTAAATTGTACATAGGTTAAAAATTGAGAAAAACAATTTTCCTTACAGTGTTCAAAACCCATAGTTCCATACAGCAAGAAGTCACTTAGTTATTGAGGAATGAGTGAAATTCAAATATATCTTAGATTGTGAACTGTCCTCATATTGGTTAAAATAAATTATTTTAAAAATAAGCAAAATTTCTGAGCCAACATCTTAACAAAAAAGATAAAGACAATGTAAATCAATGTGTAAAAAATGTTCGCCATCAAAAATTATTACAAAATGAAGTTAAAACTGAAGCAAGTTCATATATAGACATTCTAGACCTACTATTTTAAAAGATTAGCCACTGCATGTCCTTGCAGGGTTGAACAAAAACTGGATTTTTTTATATGCTGGGCATGTGTGGGAAGGCAAAGTGCATGACAATTTTAAAATACAGTTCTGCATAAGTTAAAATGTGAAACATTCACCTACACTGCAACAGTTTGATTAGTAAAATACATATCTATGAAGATAACTGAATGCAAATATTCCAAACAGATTTATTTATAACTAGTAGCCCTGTGCACAAATCCATGTGCCAGTGGGTCGCTGCCACCCTCCTGTAGCTCCCCTGCCCCCCTCCTCCCTCCTCTCTCCACTCCTCATAGCTTGCTTCCCTGCCCACTCCTGTTTCCCTCTGCTCCCCCACCCTCCTGCAGATCCGTGATCCGGTCGTTATGCGCGGTAGGTCATTATGACTCAGGGCGTAACAAATAATGAGCATATTCCTCTCTTATTATATAGGACTAGAGGCCCAGTGCATGAAATTCATGCACGGGGTGTGTGTGTGTGTGTGTGTGTGTCCCCTCAACCCAGCCTGCACCGTCTCCAATCCAGGACCCCTCTGATCGGGCCTAAACCGGCAATCAAACATCCCTCTCACAATCTGGGACTACTGGCTCCTAACTGCTCATCTGCCTGCCTGCCTGATCACCCCTAATTGCCCCCCTGCTGGCCTGGTCACCCCCCTCTGCTGGCCTGCTCGCCCCTCACTGCCCCCCCTTGCCAACCTGGTTGCCCCCAACTGCCCCTCCCCCTGCGGACCTGGTTGAACCACGCAGCCTGCTGTTTGGTCATTTGGTTGCCCCTCATTAACCCCTCTGCCGGCCTGGTCGCCCCATGCAGCCTGCTGCTAAGTCGTTTGATCGTCTGTTTGGTTGTTTTGGATGCAATGGTTGCTTAGCCTTTTATATATATATGTAGATACCCCAAACCTGGAAATAACCAATTTAATAGGCAGATCAATGTATGAAGTTGTCATCCATAGAATGCAATACTACTTAGCAATAAAACAAATTAAATATTCACATAAGCATTTGTGTTGAATCTCAAAATATCTGTCTAGCCCTGACTGGTTTGGCTCAGTGAATAGAGTGTTGCCCTGCAGACTGAAGGGTCCTGGGTCCAATTCCAGTCAAGGGCACATGCCCAGGTTGAGGGCTTGATCCGCAGTAGGGGGCATGTATGAGGCAACTGATCAATGATTCTCTCTCATCATTGATGTTTCTCTCTCTCTCTTCTCTCTCTCTCTCTCTCTCTCTCTCTCTCTCTCTCTCTCTCTCTCCTTTCTCTCTCTCTCTCTCTTCTCCCTTCCTCTCTGAAAACCAATAAAATATATTTTAAAAATGTATCTGTGTAGCATTATGAAAACCAGTGTTTCTTAAAAAGTACACACCTTATAGCACTTATTAAATTATGAAGAATATGAACTAATCTAATGTAAAGGATGGAAAATGAATGATTGCATGGAAGACTGGGAAAGTCAGAAAGAGAGATTATAAAATGGCAGAATGTGGGAAATGTAGAATGTGGGAAATGAAGAATGTGGGAAATGTAGGTTTAGAGTTGTTGGTATGGAGAATAATAACTAACAAATAAAAATACAGGTATAAACTCTGCTTTCACCTTGTGCCTCAGTTGGGTGGGTGTCATCCAGTGAACTAAATGGTCCCTGGTGAATTCCAGGTCAATGCACAGACCTGCCTGGGTTCCCAGTAAGGAATGTGCGGGATGGAGCTCATGGATATTTATCTCTCCTTCCTCTCTTCCTAAGTAAAATAAAATAAAGGTATTTTAAAAAATATTTTTAAACGTATTTTATTGATTTTTTTACAGAGAGGAAGAGAAAGGGATAGAGAGTTAGAAACATCAATGAGAGAGAAACATTGATCAGCTGCCTCCTGCACACCCCCTACTGGGGATGTGCCCACAACCAAGGTACATACCCTTGACCGGAATCGAACTTGGGACCTTTCAGTCCACAGGCGGACGCTCTAACGACTGAGCCAAACCGGTTAGGGCTATTTTAAAAAATATTTTTTAAAAAAGAACAAGAGATGTGTTTTGTGTACACACAACTGAAAGCCTACTTTTGCCACACCTTGTATATAGTGACAGATAAGATTATTTCACATGTGATGGCTTCACAGCTTTAATGCACTTTCTTGCATGTTAGTTCTTATATCCTGGGAGGAACATCATTACCTCAGTGGCAACAAATATTGGCAAGCAGTGAAGATTATGCCATAGGAATCCACAGGAATGCTGACCGGTTACAAAAGACACATCCTAGGACTGATTACAGGATTATCCTTCCTCTAGCTTTGAGTCCTCACAAAATGAGAAATGAAGTGAACATGCCACAGAGGCCACGGGAACCCATAAAACCATTAAATTATTTTCTCTGCCAATGACTTCAGCTACAGGAAATAGTTATGGAGGTCCTGAGAATGTCTGTTCACAAAGATCACACAAGCCACACACCCTGGAACATTTTGGATTTACATTCAGATGAGGCATTTTTCATCTAATTTACTGCAGTCTCTCCTATCACTATGAAAAGAGTTTCTGTCTCAATAGTAGTTTAACCTCAGAGTCTTACAACAAATGTCAGCAACCCATGTAATTTTGTACTTCATGGCACGTGGCTCCTTTGCAGTATGTGGGGAGGAGTTCCCCTCATCATTGCTGAGACGTATGTAATACATACTGAGAACAGAGAACATAATTCATATTGTTCACAGAGGCACAGTAAAAGGCCTTCCCTTCAGGGTGACCATTGACCTCATAAATAAGGTACCAGGCTCCAAATTAAAACCACAAAGTCATGCAGCCTTTCTTCCAAGGCCTTGTGCAGCAATGAAAAATAAGCCCATTTTGGACAAAGTGTGCCTTCCTGAAAAGCCTCATATTCACATCAGAAACAATGTCCTCTCAACTCAGGCTCTAGAAGGACTCAGTATTCTAATAAGTCATCTGTTATAGAAGCCCAAGGTTTATTGAAACCTTGTCATAATCCTTACTATACCCCCATCTTAGGGGTACAAGAGCCTAATAGAGGGGGAGGACTAGTTCAGGAATTATAACTAGTAAATAAGGCAGTGATTCCTATCCAGCCAATTGTCCCTAACCCTTATGAGTTACTTGCCCAAATTCTGGAAAACACAAAGTGGTTTATAGTACTAAATACCAAGGATGCCTTTTCTACATATACTCCTGTCTCCTAACTCACAGACCCTTTTTGCCTTTCAAAGATCCCAATAATCAAAGCCATCAGCTAACATGGACAACACTGCCCCAGAGCTTTCTGGAATAACCCTCATTTATTTGGGCAGGCCTTTAAACTAGGCAAAAAGCCCTTTAACAGGCACCATCTTTAAGTCTTCCAACAGGTTGGCAACATTGACTCCTAGATCCATCTGTCTCCAGTGAGCCTTGAATGCCAGCACAGAAGGAGGACATGTTACAGAATTTACCAGATGACCAAAAAATACACAGGAGCACTTGGAGGTCCAGGATAACCCCATTTATTTTCAGATGTTTCACATGTACTAGTACAGTGACTCAGGGGGTCAGTTCTCCAAATCCTGAGTAAGCCAATATGGAGGAAGCTTTCTCTTTATACCCTTCGGTTTCTTTATTTTCTATCTGTTTCCTAACTACCAGGCTTTTGTGGTGGGCTTCCATAGCCCCTCCTGAGTCAGTTAGAAGGGGAAGTTAGAGTGTATCTAAATGCCTGGTCTGAGTGGTGTCAGCTGTAGCTAAGCTGTTACATTCTTTGTTTATGACCCCTTGGTAAATTGGGAGTAATTAGGAAGATAGGTCTTGCCAGACCAGATTGTGGAGAAAGGGGCAGTGACTTAATTATAGGCTATCAAGAATGTACATTAGGTTACTGGTACAGATTCATATTGCTAGCCACCAAATGTCTTATTTTCCCCATCAGACAAAGCTGTATTGCCATCAACTAGATCACCAAATATCTACTCATGTGAGCCTCTGAAGGACCTGAAACTTCTCCTTCAAAGGGATCCTGGGATGCCAATAGTGGCAGATAAGTAACACACTCTGGTATTTCTAGATAAACAATGTTTTCATTTTTTAAATAATTCTTATTCTGTCTTTTTATAAGTGTCATCTAAACCCTAGGCTGGTACCTGGAGGAGACCTCTGACCTTGCTGGGACCCCATGAGATGCTCCCAATTATAGCTCCCTTTTTTGTATCTCTATGAAGCATAGTGATCCCTCTTTTGGAAAAAAACTACTGTTTAAAGCTGTCTTTGAACTACTCTGTTATTCTTAGTTTGTTATTCTGTAGGTCAACTCTGTTATTTTTAGACTGTAAAATAACTTTGTTTTTTGTTTGAATAGAAAAAATAAACTTCATTGTCTGCCCTTGCAAGCTGGACATCTAACTGATTTGCTGATATTGATGCCAGGTGCCTGTATAGATATTACATGATACTCAAGGTCACAGTTATCTGTATAGATATGATAAGATACTCAAGGTTACAAGTTGTCTGTATAGATATGACAGGTGTTTGCTAGATATGATATGTACTCAAGGTTACAAGCTATCTACAAAAATAACTTATACAAAGAACTAGAACAATATACAAAGTAAATTCTCCCTCCTATGTTTGTTCAGAATTTGATAGAGGTAATCTGCTCTGAACCTGCACACAATAAAGATGACTCCTAACTAATTGGCTCATTAAGGTGTCTTGTGCAGCTCGCTGATTCGCAATACAACACCTAATGTAGCAAATTTTTCAGCCACACAGGCTCCCCAAATCCCTAACTACTAAGTATATTATAAGCAGCCCAATTCAGGGTTGAATAATCTCAATTAGATATATATATCCCACATCTCTTTCAGAGTAAAATATGTTAAATCTTAGTCTATAGGAGAACTTATACTGCCACTACCACCAACCATGCCAGAATCACTTCTCAATCCACCAAGATTTTTATTCACAGAGAAGCCCATGATTCAGCAGGGCAAATCCTGTGCCATGAATAACACTCCTTGCTGCAAACAGCTTAGCTAAAAAATGCCTCATAGCTTCTTGACCCAGAAGTCTGGGCACCAATTAAAGATGTATTAGCTAACTCCCTTTCTCAGACTTTGGTTTTTACTGTTTGTTTTAAAATAAATTACCTTAAACCATTGCCTGTTTAATCTTTGGTATGTTTCATATCCTTCCATTCAGAAGCCCTTAAACTACTCCTGATCCTCCGCAAGGAACAGCAAATGATGGTCGCTACATCCATATTCCATGGACCCTTATACCACCCACTTCCAATAGGACCCTGACTGCTGCCCCAAACTATGATCCCTTTGCCAGCAGGAAGCAGCCAGAAAGATGTGGCACCCCCTATCCCCAAAGGCAGTTGAAACAGGAATTTTAGGGGAATATTGGCAGGTTTAGGGAATTTTTAGAATCGGGGTCCATGTGAAAAAAAAAAAAAAACCCACAAAAAACACAACCAGGGCTACAGCAGGGAGAAGGTACATTTCCATAACACAAGGAAGCCAGTTGCAGAAACATTTCCATAAGACAAGGGAGCAGCAACAGGTATATTTCCATAGGACAATGTAACTAGGAATAGCCAAAAAAAGGTCTATATTTACAAAATAAAGAAGAAGTAAGAAAGCCCAGAAGGAATAAGAGCACAATGAGGGAGGAGGGCCTCGGGAGTCACTATAGTAACCAATTCTAAAGGGAATATTGACCAATCAGAGGGGATATCAGGACACAGGAACTACAGCCTTTATAAACCACGGATACAAGAAGTTGGTGGGACCCTTTCCTCCTCCCCATGTGGCTATACAAGGAAACTTAGTTGTCACCTACTATAAAAAGTTACTATAATTTTTATATTATACCCCGATTACTATCTATATATGTAAAAGGCAATATGCAAAGTGTCCCCTTGGGAGGTCAGATTTCGCCTAGGAAAAGTAAAGAGAGAGAGCTACATAACCAGACACCTGGAGAAGAGAGATCATAGGGAGTCAAAGAAAGAGCCCGCATGTGAAAGAAAAGGAGGCATCACCACAAAAGGAAGTAATCAAAATGGAAGCAGGCAATATATCAGAAAAGAATTCAGAGAAATGGTCATAAGGTCGCTGAAAAGAATGGAAGACAAATTCAACTATATGTGTAAGAACCATGAGGAAATAAAGAAAAACCAAGAAGAAATGAAAAATGAGCCAAAACTGGTTTGGCTCAGTGGATAGAGCATCGGCCTGTGGACTGAAAAGTCCCAGGTTCGATTCCGGTCAAGGGCATGTACCTTGGTTGCAGACACACCCCCAGTAGGGGGTGTGCAGGAGGCAGCTGGTCAATGTTTCTCTCTCATCAATGTTTCTAGCTCTCTATCCCTCTCCCTTCCTCTCTGTAAAAAATCAATAAAATATATTTAAAAAAAAAGAAAGAAAAGAAAAATGACATCGCTGCTATAAAGAACTCAATAGAAAGCATTAAGAGTAGACTAGAAGAAGCAGAGGACCACATCTGTGAGCTAGAAGACAAGGTAGAAAAAAATTCCCAAGCACAGCAGAATCCATAAAAACAAACAAACAAACAAACAAAAAACCTTAAAAAACATGAGGAAAGCCTAAGGGAACGTTGGGACAACATGAAACAAAACAACTTCCACATAATAGGGGTGACAGAAGGAGAGGAAAGTGAGCAAGAAATAGAAAACCTGTTTGAAGAAATAATGATAGAAAACTTCCCTGATATAAGGAAGAAAAAATTCACACAAATCCAAGAAGCTCACAGAGTCCTAATCAAAATGAACCCCAAAGACTGACACCGAGGAACATTATAATTAAACTAGAGGCCCGGTGCATGAAATTTGTGGGCTGGAGGTGTGTGGGGGTAGTCGCTCAGCTCAGCCTATGCCCTCTCGCAGTCCTGGTGTTCCAAGAGAATGTCCAATGGATGGCAGTCAGACATACTTGGCACTGCCATGGAGGCGAGAGAATCTCCTGCAACGGCCACTGTGTTCCCCAGCTTGAGCCCAAGACCCAGCCCAAGACCTAGCCCAAGCCCTAGCCCTAGCCCTAGGCCTAGCTCCAGCCCCAGCCCCTACCCTTACCCTTCCCCCTGCCCCTCCCCTCCCCCTCCCCCTGACCCTTCCCTTGCCCTTACCCCTGCCCCTGCCCTTGCCTCTTCTCCTGCCCCACCTGCTGTCCTTGCCCCTGCCCCTCCCCCAGCCTCTCCTCCAGCCCCCAGCCCCTCCACACCCTAGCCCCAGCCCCAGCCCCTCTCCCCTGCTCTTCTCTCCCCTCACCCTGCCCCCACCCCTCGCCTGCCCCTTCCCCTCTTTCTCCCCTTGCCCCTTGCCCTGCCCCCACCCTTGCCCCTGCCCTTTCCCCTCCTCCTGACCCTGTCCTTGCTCCTCCCTCTGCCCCTGCCCTTGCCCTTGCCCCTCCCCCAGCCCCTCCTCCAGCCCCCTGCCCCTCCCCATGACCTTGCCCCAGCCCCTCCCCCAGCTCCTCCCTCAGCCCCAGCCCCTGCCTCTTTCCCTGCCCCAACTCCAGCCCCCATCCCCCTGCCCCTACCCCCTGTCCCCTGCCCCTTGCCCATTGCCCCTTGCCCCCTGCCCCAGCCCCTGCCCCTGCCCCAGCCCTAGCTGAGACCTGGCCCCTCCCCTGATGACATAAAGAGGTCTTGCCACCCACCAGACCTTACCCCCCAGCTTGACCACCCAGGGATCACAGGACACTTCTGGGTATTTCCCAGAACCTGACAACCCTGACCAACATCCAGTTGGCCATCTGGGCCCTCCCCCTTGTTTTGGAGACACCGCTCCTTGTTTGCTGGAGCAATGAGCCTCACTCCCTGGGCTTCTTGGCCCCTCAGGTGGAGGCTGGACTTCCCAAATCGATGGAAGTTGGGTTAAAGGCCGAAAACCCACAGCCCCAGATCACCATCTTCTCATAGGCTGTCTCCCATCCCAACGAGAGGGCAGCAAGCAGGGGGCCGCCAGCCCTCTTTCAAGAAAGTCATGGGGGTCCATCTGCCTCAGGACTCCACATTGTCCCCAACATGGGGGCATCTCACCCTGGAATGGCCTTAGACCCAGACAAAATGGACTGTGGGTGTGGAGGTGTTTCTCTTTTCCATGTCCAGCACAGAAAAGGAACGGGTCTGGTTGCTGAGTGGAGGAGCTGGGGATTAAGAAATAAAAGGAAGAGAGCAAGACACAGAAATAGAAGCAAGCTGGGAGCCAGGTGGGACGCCATTCTCTCTGATGGAGAGGCAGCGACGACTCAGCCCATGCAGCACATTTATTTTATAGCACCAATACCAGGAAGTATCACCAAAACTTAGGATCAAAGGAGCTTCTTTGCATTCTTCAGTAGGCCCTAGCATTCCTAGTGCTTGACAGGATTTACATATCTAGACCCGCCCCTGCTGACACCTGATATGGGTAGGGGGCTGATATGAATTCCAAGCTGACAACACTCTCCACCATCTTGGGGAAATGTGTATCCAAGATGCGGCTCTGCCAGTCATCTTGGGCTCAGCTGACAACAATTTAAAGAAATGCCCATGTGCCTTCCCAGGTGGCCCTCTACATCTCACCCTTTTTTTTGTTTGTTTTTAAGCTACTATAATAAAAGTAAAATTTAAACATTAAGAATAAAGCTCTAATATTAAAACAATTGCAAACAATGCCAATGCAAACACTAAACTACATACGTTATCATTTTCAAAACTTGAACATCAAGAGCAAAACTCTAGCTATCCTACCTAATAAAAGAGTAACATGCAAATTGACTGCACCTTCGCTACGTCCAAGCCACGCTCACCAGCCAATCAGGGAAAGTATGCAAATTAACCAAACAAAGATGGCAGTTAATTTGCATATCAAGACAGTGTAGAAAGAAGCCAAGCACTGCAGAAGAAAGCGAAGCTGTGGAGAAGCAATTAAGCGGGGTGGCGGGGAGAAGGAAGGGAACCAGGCGGGGCCGGAGAGAAGGAAGGGAAGCAGGTAGGGCGGGGGAGAAGGAAGGGAAGCAGGCAGGGTCGGGGAGAGTGCAGCAGGAAGTCCTATTGCAGGAATCTTCCTGCAACGGGCCACTAGTTAAAAAATAACAAAACAATGCTAAAGCAAAACAACAATAAGAGGGAAATCAAAACAATGGACATGTTAACATTTTTAGCTACTAAATGAAAGAAAGTCTCTTTTGCTGCTGGTGTATATTTACTCAGAGTCCTTGGACTTGGCTGCGCAAGACTTTGCAGAAGACTGGCAGCTAACAGATGCTAGCATGTGCAGGTACATGGTTGAAGAAGTAGCTTCAGCTTCTTCATTTTTCACAATCTGCTGCACTTCAGTCGTTAACTTCTTCAGATGACTCCATATTGGCACCTCAGTCCCTTGCATAGCTTTCAGTTTTCTTCTTCTTCTGCTTTGCTGTCATCGGGCAACTCTCAGTCCTTTTGAGTGAAGGGACACAGGAGCTTCTCTGGGTCCATTGTGGTGATGGACGTAATGTTCTGGCACCCAAATTGGCTGCATTGCTCCTTCTGGAAAGATATAAAACACAACCTCTTTCCCACATTATTACTGAATCTGATAAAACTCTTGTCTGGTTTGTGCTTCCTTCCACCTAGCTAACTTGGTGTAGGGTATTATACAGGAGGCCTGATGCCTTTCACCTGTTGTACAATCCTCTGCATCACAATTCAAAAATTTAAAGTATAAAAAGCATGACTGAGTTTGTTTTGAGGTGACACATAACATCCATCTCCCCCTTTTTGTTTTAGTAAATGATTTTAAGAGTACGATTGGCTCTTTCTACTATTGAGTGACATTCATTTTGCCAGATTAGGTTTAAGTCCTCAGGGGATTTACCCCTAAAGTTGGCACAGAGAGGTGGATAACACACTGAGGACATTGTTTCCAATAAAACATAGAAATTGTCATTCTCTAATAACATTTTAAAGGCTGAAAATTAAGTGAAAAGTTCCTCTGAATTAGTGTGCCCTATGTAGCTGTTTCAATAATTTTGGCCATACTTACCACATAAGCACTATTACTATAGGTTAATGGGCTCCGTAGCAAAATCTGTTAAGGCATAAATAAGAGCTTGTATTTCTACTGAAATATAAGGAGTTTGAAGGACCTTTGCTCCCCTGCTGCAGTGTAGATCCAGCCTTTCCAGAACTGAATACATCTGTAAAAATGGTTAATGCCTGAGGTATGGCATTTCTTTTAATGTGGCAGTTAATACCATTCCCTGTGTTAAAAATAAGGCAAGCCCCCCAAGTCAGGGGTCCTGGTAGAACACAAAACATCAAACATTGACTTCTATGCAGAAGGGTGTGCACCCATGGTCTGGAAGCATGCACATCGAACTTCCTTGCCCTTGGTCTTGGGCAACCTGCAGCAATGCATAGGTGCTGACTGCTAACATGGCAAGGCATCTTCACTATCTTTATTTCTGGACTGTTTCACCTCTGTTCTTATGGGCCACTGCTTATTCTCTGGCTGGAACAGTCTTATCAGGTCCTCTCTGGGATTCGGTGTTGTAGGAATCCATATGGGCTTTTCTGGAAATATAAAAATATTCTCGACCAAAGGTTAGTAAAGAAATCTTTTCTATAAATTAGACTTGGGATCCTTTTGATTTTTGTCCAAACGATTTTCCTTTGGCTTATTTTGACACCAAGTGTGTTTTTCATGGGTGTTTTGCTGTTAGCATTACAAATGAAAATTAATTTTCAAAGTAAAAATTTTTTCTAGATGTAATTGACTTACAGGATATTTTTCCTTACATGGTATTTTTCCACTACCCCCCCTTTTTTGATTTAATTATTAGGAGGCTTTTCAAAAATTTTTATAATGCAGTCTAGATAACTTTAAATTTTAATTTTTGCACAAAAATATGACTGCCTTAGGTTCATTGCATGTTAAGCAATTTTACCATGAGATGAACTACCAATAGAAATTTTAGTTAATACTTTAGGAACAGCTTTTTGTCCAGTACAATTAATTTTTCTTGAATATTCACTTATTTCAATTAGCCAATTTAAATTAATCTGAAATAAAGCTTATTTTTTAACTTCACTTTTCCTAGATTATGGACAATAAATGACATTAAGTTTCTTCTATTAATCTTTAATTTTACATAAAACTTATCAAAGAGGAAAAAACACAAATTATTTACTTCAGTTTAAGAGGCCAAATATATAGGCTTTCAATTACAATCCTTACCGCATTTGAAGGAAACATCTTTATTTCCTTTCAGAATAATTTTCAGGCTACAGAGTCTCACATTTAAGAATCTTTGTCTTTCTTTTTACAACATACAACCTGTATGGCTGCAGTTTGGAGGTCAAGCCAACAGCCAACTAGCTAGCTATATTACAAGTACTTTTACAGTAAGATTGACTACTAATTTACTCTCAGATTTAATATTTTAACAACAATCTTAGTTTACACTGTAAATATTAGTGAAAGAGAATTTAAAATTTTAAAATTTCTCCTTTTTATTAAAATTATAATTATACTAGCAACTCGTTGCAGGAATATTCCTGCAAGACTTCCGGTGGGCTTCCCTCCTGCCATGGCCACCTGTCTCACCCCACCACCTCTCCCACTGTGGTGGGCAGGACAGGCAAAATGCCCCCCGCCCATCCCGCCCACCCAACCCAGCCCACGGCCATGGCGGCATCCGAGGCTGCACACGCTGCGACCACCGCAGGGTGACCCACTGCGCCCGCTGCCCCCGCTGCCTCCCGCCGCTGCTGCCTCCATGGCTGCGTGCGCCTCCCCTAAGCACCTCGCCCCACCCACCCAACCCGCTGCCTCCCACTGCTGCCTCCCGCCGCCGCCTCCACGACCACCACTGCGCACCTCACCCCACCCAACACGCACTGTCAGTGCTTTCCCTCCAGCAGCCGCAGCCGCCTTGCTTTACACTTTCCCTCTCTCTTCCTCCACATATGCAAATTAACTGCCATCTTTGTTGGTTTAATTTGCATACTTGCTCTGATTGGCTGCTGGGTGTGGCTTTGTGGGTGTGGCTTGTGTAGCAGAGTGATGGTTAATTTGCATATTACTCTTTTATTAGATAGGATTTTTAAAGTATCCTCTTTGGCTTATTTGCATACACAGAGGGATTATGGGAAGCCTTCAGTAACTTTCTTAGAATACTTATTTAAATTGTTTACAAAGACATTGGCTTATTCAAAGGAAGGGGGTTGGCCTTTGTTATTTCAAGATGGCGAGCAGCAAGCCATGGGAGCGGCAAGCCATGTGGCCAACATGGCGGCTGTCTAATCTGTTCTTTTAAAAGACAGTCAAAAATCACATTGCAGACAAACTCTCACTAGCTGTTTCTGGTCTTTATTAGAATTGTTTATAAAAATTATTGGCTTTCATGTAGCTGAAAACCTTGATTATAATTTAAAAAGCTAATTTATTTTAAGTAATTAAAGTAGGTATCTTCATTTAAAAAGGCAAATTTACGTTTGATTCACAAGCCAAAAATGTTGCTCTGCCTCTAGCTTAATTAAGAATGCAAGTGGCGTCCAGCCAGTGTAGCTCAGTGGTTGAGCGTCGACCCAGGAACCAAGAGGTCGCAGGTTCAATTCCCCGTCAGGGCACATGCCCAGATTGCAGGCTCGATCCCCAGTAGGGGGTGCATGCAGGAGGCAGCCCATTGATGATGTTCCTCTCTCATCGACATTTCTATCTCTCTATCCCTCACCCTTCCTCTCTCTCTAAAAATCAATAAATATATATTAAAAAAAAAAAAAGAATGCAAGTGGCTACATAAGGTCAGGATTCAATTACTTATAAAAACATTGGCTTCTCATGTAACTTAATTTATATGAGACCTTGATTATATTTTAAAAGACTAATTTATAAGGTAACTTAAGTAGGTATCTTTAATTAAAAAGGCAAAGAAACTTTCTCAGTAAACTTATAGGTCTGATACTTATTGGTCTGATCCAAAACCACAAACACTGTCCCACCCCCCGTCAATTCAAAATGCAGGTGGCTTGGGGCTTTTCTTGAAATTCTACTGCTGTTGAAAATTTTGGCTATGTTTAAGAAATATATTGTTTTTGCCCTACTTGGGGGTGAAAACCTTCATAACACTTAAATGTGCTTATTGCTCTATTTCAAGGATTTCCTGCACTGTACGAAACACTTTATATACTATATTCTGACAGTGTGATGTCTTTTCCACTAGCTCTCTAACTATTCTGTTCTATTTACTGCTATTTTACACTGAATTCCTAGTCTTTCTTGCAACGAACTACAATGGCTTTCTGCTGTACTTACCGGACTTACCCAAATGGTACAAATACCTTTCAACACTCTTCTATGAAGTTGAGAAGCAATATACACTTGTCTCCCAACTATGTTTTACAGTTTAATGCGACTTTTCTGCGAAAAATAGAGGTTTCAAAGGTAACTTAAGTAGGTATCTTTAATTAAAAAGTTTTAATGTGCTCTTTGCTCTATTTCAAGGATTTCCCGCATTGTACGAAACCCTTTCTATACTATATTGTGACAGTGAGAAGTCTTTTCTACATGTTCTCTAACAATTCTCCTGTTTACTGTTATTTTCTCTGGATTATTAGTGTTTTCTTGCAGTGTCCTATAATTTGCCATCTGCTCTTCTTATGGGACTTTCCCACATTTTACAAACAACTTTTGAGACTTTTGTCTGATTTTGAGAAGCTATACACTTGTCTCTCAACTATGTTTTATAGTTTAATGCTACTTTGAAGTGAATTCTAGTGGTTTCAAAGGCTGGTTTGTGCTTATCGCTCTATATGTAAAATTTCCCGCATTGAAGGAAACCCTTTCTATACTAAATCCTGACAGTGCGAACTCTTTTCCACTTGTTCTTTATTCTGTCCAATTTACTGCTATTTTGCACTGAATTTCCAGTCATTCTTGCAATGAACTACAATGGCTATCTGCTGTATATACCGGAGTTATCTGCATTGTACTAACACCTTTCTACACTCTTCCCTGAAGTTGAGAAGCTATTTACACCTGTCTCCCAGCTGTTTTGTAGTTTAATGCTACTTTTCTATATATATATATATATATATATATATATATATATATATATATATATATAAAAGATGTTTCAAAGACTGTTTTAATGTTCTCTTTGCTCTATTTCAAGAATTTCCCACATTGTATGAAACCATTTCTATACTATATCTTGACATTGAGAAATCTTTTCCACATGTTTCCTAACTATTTTGTCCAATTTGCTGCTATTTTGCACTGAATTCCTAGTCTTTCTTGCTATGTCCTACAATTGGCTTTAGGCTCTACTTACTGGACATAATTACATTGTACAAACACCTTTCTACATTCTGCTCTGAAGTTGAGAAGCTATATAGACTTGTCTCCACACTACGATTTAGAGTCTAATGCAACTTGTCAGTGAATTCAAGTGGTTTCAAAGACTGGTTTAATGTGCTCTTTGCTCTATTTCAAGGATTTCCCGCATTGTAGAAACCCTTCCTATACTACATCGTGACAGTGAGAAGTCTTTTCTACTTGTTCTCTAACAATTCTATTTACTGTTAATTTCTCTGAATTTTTAGTAGTTTCATGCAGTGTCCTATAACTGACCTTCTGATCTGCTTACAGGACGTCCCCAAATATACAAGAAACCACTAATAATCCATAGAAAATAACAGTAAATATGAGAATTGTTAAAGAACAAGTAGAAAAGACTTCTATCAGGATATAGAATACAAAGCTTTTCATACAATGTGGGAAATCCTTAAAATAGAGCAAAGAGCACATTAAAACAGTCTTTGAAACCTCTATTTTTCATGGAAAATTAGCATTAAGTGGTAAAACATAGTTGGGAGACAAGTGTGAATTGCTTCTCAACTTCAGGGAAGAGTGTAGAAAGGTGTTCCTACAATGCCGGTAAGTCCAGTAAGTCCAGCCGAAAGCCAATTGTAGGACATTTCAAGAAAGACTACTAATTCAGTGCAAAAGAACAGTACATTGGACAGAATAGTTAGAGAAAAAGTGGAAAAGACATCACACTGTCAGGATATAGTATAGAAAGGGTTTTGAACACTGCAGAAAATCCTTGAAATAGAGCAAGTGCACATTAAACCCGTCTTTGAAACCACTAGAATTCACTGAAAAGTAGCATTAAACTGTAAAACATAGTTGGGAGACAAGTGTATATTGCTTCTCAACTTCAGAGAAGGGTGTAGAAGGTGTTAGTACAATGCAGGTAAGTCCGGTAACTACAGCAGAAAGCCAATTGTAGGACATTGTAAGAAAGACTACGAACTAAGTGCAAAATAGCAGTAAATTGAACAGAATAGTGAGAGAGCAATTGGAAAATACATCACATTGTCTTTCATAGTAATGTAAGTGTTTCGGACAATGCAGGAAATCCTTGAAATAGAGCAAAGAGCACATTAATACAGTCTTTGAAACCTCTATTTTTCATGGAAAAGTAGCATTAAACTGGAAAGCATTTTTGGGAGACAAGGGTATACTGGTTCTAAACTTGAAAGAAGAGGTTAGAAAAGTGTTGGTACAATGCGGGTAACTCCAGGAAGTACAGCAGAAAGCCATTGGTGGATGTTGCAAGAAACACTAGGAATTCAGTGCAAAATAGCAACAAATTTGACAGAATAGTTAGAGAACAGAGGGAAAAGCCATCACACTGTTAGGATATAGTATAGAAAGGGTTTTGTACAATGCGAGAAATCTTGAAAGAGAGCAAGAAGCCCATTTCAGCAGCTTTAGAAACCACTAGAATTCACTGCAAAGTAGCATCAAAATGTAAAACAGTTGAGAGACAAGTGTATATAGCTTCTCAAGTTCAGAGAAGAGTGTATAAAGTTGTTTCTACATGTGGTGAAGTTCCACAAGTAGATCAGAAGGCCAATTATAAGACACTGAAAGAAACCACTAATAATTCAGAGACAATAGCTGTATATAGGAGAATTGTTAGAGAACAGGTAGAAAAGACTTCTCACTCTCAGGATATAGAAAGGGTTTCTTACAATGAGGGAAATTCTTGAAATAGAATGAAGAGCATATTAAAACAGTCCTTGAAACCTCTATTGTTCACGGACAAGTAGCATTAAGCGGTAAAACATAGTTGGGAGACAAGTGTGAATTGCTTCTCAACTTCAGGGAAGAGTGTAGAAAGGTATTTGTACAATGCTGGTAAGTCCAGTAAGTACAGCCAAAAGCCAATTGTAGGACATTAAAAGAAAGCCTAGGAATTCAGTGCAAAAGAACAGTAAATTGGACAGAATAGAGAAAAAGTGGAAAAGACATCACACTGTAAGGATATAGCATAGTATAGTATTGAACACTGCAGAAAAATCCTTGAAATAGAGCAAATGCACATAAACCCAGTCTTTGAAAACAATAGAATTGTATGAAAACTTACATTACATTGTAAAACATGGTTGGGAGACAAGTGTATATAGCTTCTTAACTTCAGAGCAGAATGTAGAAAGGTGCTTGTACAATGTGGATAAGTCCGGTAAGTAGAGAAGAATGCCAATTGTAGTACATTGCAAGGAATTCAGTGCAAAATAGCAATAAATTGGAGAGAATACTTAGACAAGATTTGGAAAAGAGTTCTCACTGTCAGGATATAGTATAGAAAGTGTTTTGTACAATGCAGGAAATCCTTGAAATAGAGCAAAGAGCACATTTAAAAAGTCTTTGAAACCCCTTTTGTCATGGAAATGTAGCATTACACTGTAAAACAGTTGGGAGAAAAGGTTTCCTACAATGCGGGAAATAGCTTCTCAAATTCAGAGCAGAATGTAGAAAGGTGTTTGTACAATGCAGGTTAGTCCGGTAAGTACAGCAAAAAGCAATTGTTGGACATTGCAAGAAACACTAGGAATTCCATGCAAAAAAAGCAGCCAATTGGACACATTAGTTATAGAACAAAGGGAAAAGACATCACAGTGTCAGGATTTAGTATAGAAAGGGTTTCGTACAATACAGGAAATCCTTGAAATAGAGCAACAACCACATTTAAGCAGCTTTAGAAACCACGAGAATTCACTGCAAAGTAGCAATAAACTGTAAAACTGTTGAGAGACAACAGTATACTGCTTCTCAACTTCAGAGAAGAGTGTAGAAAGGTGTTCGTAAACAGCGGGTTAATCCGGGAAATACAAAAGAAAGCCACTGTTGGACATTGCAAGAAAGACTAGGAATTCCGTGCAAAAAAGCAACAAATTGGACAGAATAGATAGAGAACACTTGGAAAATGGTTCTCAATGTCAGGAAATAGAATTAAAATGGTTTCATACAATGAAGGAAATCCATGAAATAGAGCAAAGAGCACCTTTAAGTAGCTTTAGAAAACTAGAATTCACTGCTAAGTAGCATTAAACTGTAAAACAGTTGAGAGACAAGTGTATATAGCTTCTTAAGTTCAGAGAAGAGTGTATAAAGTTGTTTGTACTTGTGGGGAGTCCCACAAGTAGAGCAAAAGGCCAATTATACGACACTGCAAGGAACCAGTAGTAATTCAGAGGAAATAATAACGAATATAACAGAATTGTGAGAGAACAAGTGGAAAAGACATCAAAATGTAAGTCAATAGTCGAGAAAAGATGTTGTACACTGCAGAATTCCTTGAAATAGAGCAAGTGCACATTGAACTAGTCTTTGAAACCACTAGAATTCACTGAAATGTAGCATTAAACTGTAAAACATACTTGGGAGACACGTGTATATTGCTTCTGCACTTCAGAGAAGAGTGTAGAAAGGTGTTTGTACAATGCACATAAGTCTGGTGACTACAGCAGAAAGTCAATTGTAAGACATTGTAAGTAAGACTAGGAACAAAAGGCAAAATAGCAGTAAATTGAACAGAATATTTAGAGAATAAAGGGAAAATACATCACAATGTTAGGATATAGTAATGAAAGTGTTTCGTACATGCTGGATATTCTTGAAATAGAGCAGTAAGCACATTTAAGCAGCTTTATAAACCACTAGAATTAACTGAATAGTAGCATTAAACTGTAAAACATAATTGGTAGACAAGTGTATATTGCTTCTCAACTTCAGAGAAGAGTGTAGAAAGGTGTTTGTACAATGCAGTTAAGTCCGGTAACTGCAGCAGAAAGCCAATTGTAAGACATTGTAAGGAAGAATAGGAACTATGAGAAAATAGCAGTAAATTGAAGAGAATAGTATCAGAGCAAGTGGAAAATAGTTCACCATGTTAGGATAGAGTAATGAAAGTGTTTGGTACATACGGGATATCCTTGAAATGGAGCAAAGAGCAGATTTAAGCAGCTTTAGAAACCACTACAATTAACTGCAAAGTAGCATTAAACTGGGAAACAGTTGAGAGACAAGTGTATATAGCTTCTCCAGTTCACAGAAAAGTGTATAAAGTTGTTTGTACATGTGGTGAAGTCCCATAAGTAGAGCAAAAGGCCAATTATAGGACACTGCAAGAAACCAGTAGTAATTCAGAACAAATAATAATGAATATAACAGAATTGTGAGAGAACAAGTAGAAAAGACATCAAAATGTAAGTCTATAGTCTAGAAAGGATGTTGTACACTGGTTAAAACCTTGAAATATTAAACTGGTCTTTGAAACCACTAGAATTCACTGAAAAGTAGCATTAAACTGTAAATCATACTTGGGAGACACGTGTATATTGCTTCTTCACTTCAGAGAACAGTGTAGAAAGGTGTTTGTACAATGTAGATAAGTCCGGTAACTGAAGCAGAAAGCCAATTGTAAGACATTGGAAGAAAGACTAGGAACTAAAGGCAAAATAGCTGTAAATTGAACAGAATAGTTAGAGAATAAAGGGAAAATACATCACAATTTTAGGGTATAGTAATGAAAGTGTTTCGTACATGCGGGATATCCTTGAAATAGAGCAGTAAGCACATTTAAGCAGCTTTGGAAACCACTAGAATTCACTCAAAGTAGCATTTACCTGTAAAACAGTTGAGAGACAAGTGTATTAAGCTTCTCAAGTTCAGAGAAGAGTGTACAAAGTTGTTTGTACATGTCGGGATGTCCCATAATTAGAGCAGAAGTCCAATTATAGGACACGGCAAGGAACCACTAGTAATTCAGAGCAAATATTAGTGAATATAACAGAATTTTGAGAATAATAGTGGAAAAGACAAGAAAATATAAGTCTATACTATAAAAAGGTCTTTGTACATTGCAGAAAAACCTTTAAATAGTGCAAAGTACACATTAAACGAGTGTTTGAAACCTCTAGAATTCCTTGAAAAGTAGCATTAAACTGTAAAACAGTTGAGAGACAAGTGTATATAGCTTCTCAAATTCAAAGAAGTGTGTATAAAGGTGTTTGTACATATGGTGAAGTCCCATAAGAAGAGGAGAAGGCCAATTGTAGCACATTGTAAGAAAGAATAGGAACTAAAGGCAAAATAACTGTAAATTGAACAGAATAGGTAGAGAATAAAGGGAAAATACATGACAAAGTTAGGATATAGCAATGAAAGTGTTTCATACATTGCGGGAAATCCTAGAATAGTGCAAATAGCACATTTAAGCAGCTTTAGAAACCACTAGAATTCACTACAAAGTACCACTAAACTGTAAAACACTTGAGAGACAATTGTATATAGCTTCTAAAGTTCAGAGAAGAGTGTACAAAGTTGTTTGTACTTGTGGTGGAGTCTCATAAGTAGAGCAGAAGGCCCATTATAGGACACTGCAAGAAACCAGTAGTAATACAGAGCAAATAATAATGAATATAACAGAATTATGAGAGGTCAAGTGGAAAAGACATCAAAATGTAAGTCTATAGTCTAGAAAGGATGTTGTACACTGCCGAAATCCTTGAAATAGAGAAAGTGTACATTAAACCGGTCTTTGAAACCACTAGAATTCACTGAAAAGTAGCATTAAACTGTAAATCATCCTTGGGAGACAAGTGTATATTGCTTCTCCACTTCAGAGAAAAGTGTAGAAAGGTGTTTGTACCATGTAGGTAAGTCCGGTAACTGCAGCAGAAAGCCAATTGTAAGACATTGTAAGAAACACTAGGAACTAAAAG
Organism: Cnephaeus nilssonii; assembly: GCF_951640355.1. Classification (NCBI taxonomy): domain Eukaryota; kingdom Metazoa; phylum Chordata; class Mammalia; order Chiroptera; family Vespertilionidae; genus Cnephaeus; species Cnephaeus nilssonii. The sequence continues at coordinate 73,194,292 of NC_137086.1, read as the reverse complement.
CAAAATAGCTGTAAATTGAACAGAATAGTTAGATAATAAAGGGAAAATACATCTCAATGTTAGGATATAGTAATGAAAGTGTTTCATACATTGCTGGAAATCCTAGAATAGCGCAAATAGCACATTTAAGCAGCTTTAGAAACCACTAGAATTTGCGACAAAGTAGCATTAAACTGTAAAACAGTTGAGAGACAATTGTATATAGCTTCTCAAGTTCAGAGAAGAATGTATAAAGTTGTTTGTGCATGTGGTGAAGTCTCATAGGTAGAGCAGAGGGCAATTATTGGAAACTGCAAGAATCCAGTAGTAATACAGAGCAAATAATAATGAATATAACAGAATTGTGAGAGAACAAGTGGAAAAGACATCATAATATAAGTCTATTGTATAGAAAGGATGTTATACACTGCAGAAATCCTTGAAATACAGCATGGGCACATTAAACCAGTCTTTAAAACCAGTATAATTCACTGAAAATTAACATTAAACTGTAAAACATAGTTGGGAGTCAAGTCTATATTGCTTCTACACTTCAGAGAAGAGTGTAGAAAGTTGTTTGTACAATACAGGTAAGTCCGGTAACTACAGCTGAAAGCCAGTTGTAAGACATTGTAAGAAAGACTAGGAACTAAGAGCAAAATAGCAGTAAATTGAACAGAATAGTGAGAGAGCAAGTGGAAAAGAGATCACCATGTTAGGATATAGTAATGAAAGTGTTTCATACATTGAGGGAAATCCTAGAATAGAGCAAGTAGCACATTTAAGCAGCTTTAGAAAACTCTAGAATTCACTACAAAGTAGCATTACAATTTAAAACAGTTGAGAGACAAGTGTATATAGCTTCTCAAGTTCAGAGAAAAGTGTATAAAGTTGTTTGTACATATGGTGAAGTCTCATAAGTATAGCAGAAGGCCAATTATAGGACACTGCAAGAATCCAGTAGTAATACAGAGCAAATAATAATGAATATAACAGAATTGTGAGAGAACAAGTGGAAAAGACATCATAATATATGTCTCTTGTATAGAAAGGATGTTGTACACTGCAGAAATCCTTGAAATACAGCAAATAAACATTAAACCAGTCTTTAAAACCACAATATTCACTGAAAATTAACAATAAACTGTAAAACATAGTTGGGAGACAAGTCTATATTGCTTCTCCACTTCAGAGAAGAGTGTCGAAATTTGTTGTACAATGCAGGTAAGTCCGGTAACTACAGCTGAAAGCCAGTTGTAAGACATTGTAAGAAAGACTAGGAACTAAAGGCAAAATAGCTGTGAATTGAAAAGAAGAGTTAGATAATAAAAGGAAAATACATCACCATGTTAGGATATAGTAATGGAAGTGTTTCATACATTGCGGGAAAACCTAGAATAGAGCAAATAGGACATTTAAGCAGCTTGAGAAACCACTAGAATTCCATACAAAGTAGCATTAAACTGTAAAATAGTTGAGATACAAGTGTATATAGCTTCTTAAGTTCAGAGAAGAGTGTATAAGGTTGTTTGTACATGTGGTGAAGTCTCATAAGTAGAGCAGAAGGCATATTATAGGACATTGCAAGAAACCAGTAGTAATACAGAGCAAATAATAATGAATATAACAGAATGTGAGAGAACAAGTAGAGAAGACATCAAAATGTAAGGGTCTAGTCTAGAAAGGATGTTGTACACTGCAGAAATCCTTGAAATAGAGTTAGTTCACATGAAACCAGTGTTTGAAACCACTAGCATTCACTGAAAAGTAGCATTCAACTGTAAAACAGTTGAAAGACAAGTGTATATATCTTCTCAAGTTCAGACAAAAGTGTATAAAGTTTTTTGTATATGTGTTGAAGTCCCACAAGTAGAGCAGAAGGCCCATTAGAGGACACTGCAAGAAAGCAGTAGTAATTCAGAGCAAAGACTAATGAATATCACAGAATTGTGAGAGAACAAGTGGAAAAGACATCAAAATGTAAGTCTCTAGTCTAGAAAGGATGTTGTACACTGCAGAAATCCTTGAAATAGAGTTAGTTCACATGAAACCAGTGCTTGCAACCACTAGAATTTACTGAAAAGTAGTACTCAACGGTAAAACAGTTGAGAGACAAGTGTATATACCTTTTTAAGTTCAGAGAAGAGTGTATAAAGATGTTTGTACATGTGGTGAAGTCCCACAAGTAGAGCAGAAGGCCCATTATAGGACAGTGCAAGAAAGCAGTAGTATTTCAGAGCAAATACTAATGAATATCACATAATTGTGAGACAACACGTGGAAAAGACATCAAAATGTAAATCTCAAGTCTAGAAAGGATGTTCTACACTGTAGAATACCTTGAAATAGAGCAAGTGCACATGAAACCAGTGTTTGCGACAACTAGAATAAACTGAAAAGTAGCAGTCAACTTGAAAACAGTGGAGAGACAAGTGTATATAGATTTTTAAGTTCAGAGAAGAGTGTATAAAGTTGTTTGTACATGTGGTAAAGTACCACAAGTAGAGCAGAAGGCCCATTATAGGACAGTGCAAGGAAACAGTAGTATTTCAGAGCAAATAATAATGAATATAACAGAATTGTGAGAGAACAAGTGAAAAAGACATGAAAGTGTAAGTCTCCAGTCTAGAAATGATGTTGTACACTGTGAAAATACTTGAAATAGAGTTAGTGCACATGAAACCAGTGTTTCAAACCACTAAAATTCAATGAAAAGTAACATTCAACTGTAAATCAGTTGAGAGACAAGTGTATATAGCTTCTCAAGTTCAGAGAAGAGTGTATAAAGTTGTTTCTACATGTGGTGAAGTCCCACAGGAAGAGCAGAAGGCCCATTATAGGACACTGCAAGAAAGCAGTAGTAATTCAGAGCAAATACTAATGAATATAACAGAATTGTGAGAGAACAAGTGAAAAAGACATCAAAATGAAAGTCTCATGTCTAGAAAGGATGTTCTACACTCTAGAAATCCTTGAAATAGAGCAAGTGCACATGAAACCAGTGTTTGCGACCACTAGAATAAACTGAAAAGTAGCAGTCAACTTGAAAACAGTTGAGAGACAAGTGTATATAGAATTTTAAGTTCAGAGAAGAGTGTATAAAGTTGTTTGTACATGTGGTGAAGTCACACAAGTAGAGCAGAAAGCCCATTATAGGAAACTGCAAGAAAGCACTAGTAATTCATAGCAAATAAAAATGAATATAACAGAATTGTGAGAGAACAAGTGGAAAAGACATCAAAATGTAAGTCTCTACTCTAGAAAGGATGTTGTACACTGCAGAAATACTTGAAATAGAGCAAGTGCACATGAAACCAGTGTTTGAAACCACCAGAATTCAATGAAAAGAAGCATTCAACTGTAAAAGAGTTGAGAGATAAGTGTATATAGCTTCTCAAGTTCAGAGAATAGTGTATAAAGTTGTTTGTACATGTGGTGAAGTCACACAAGTAGAGCAGAAGGCCCATTATAGGAAACTGCAAGAAAGCAGTAGTAATTCATAGCAAATACTAATGAATATCTCAGAATTGTGAGAGAACAAGTGTAAAAGACATCAAAATGTAAGTCTCTAGTCTAGAAAGGATGTTGTACACTGCAGAAATCCTTGATCTAGAGTTAGTTCACATGAAACCAGTGTTTGCAACCATTAGAATACACTGAAAAGTAGTACTCAACTATAAAACAGTTGAGAGACAAGTGTATATACCTTTTTAAGTTCAGAGAAGAGTGTATAAAATTGTTTGTACATGTGGTGAAGTACCACAAGTAGAGCAGAAGGCCCATTATAGTACAGTGCAAGAAAGCAGTAGTATTTCAGAGCAAATACTAATTAATATCACAGAATTGTGAGACAAAACGTGGAAAAGACATCAAAATGTAAGTCTCAAGTCTAGAAACGATGTTCTACACTGTAGAAATCCTTGAAATAGAGCAAGTGCACATGAAATCAGTGTTTGAAACCACTAGAATTCACTTAAAGGGAGCATTCAACTGTAAAACAGTTGGGAAACAAGTGTATATAGCTTCTCAAGTTCAGATAAGAGTGTATAAAGTTGTTTCTACATGTGGTGAAGTCCCACAAGTAGAGCAGAAGGCCCATTATAGGACACTGCAAGAAAGCAGTAGTAATTCAGAGCAAATATTAATGAATATAACAGAATTGTGAGAGAACAAGTGAAAAAGACATGAAAGTGTAAGTCTCCAGTCTAGAAATGATGTTGTACACTGTAGAAATCCCTGAAGTAGAGTTAGTGCACCTGAAACCCGTGTTTCAAACCACTAGAATTCACTGAAAAGTAACATTCAACTGTAAAACAGTTGAGAGACAAGTGTATATAGCTTCTCAAGTTCAGAGAAGAAGAGTGTATAAAGTTGTTTCTACTTGTGGTGAAGTCCCACAAGAAGAGCAGAAGGCCCATTATAGGACACTGCAAGAAAGCAGTAGTAATTCAGAGCAAATACTAATGAATATCACATAATTGTCAGAGAACAAGTGAATAAGACACGAAAATGTAAGTCTCTAGTCTAGAAATGATGTTGTACATTGTAGAAATCCCTGAAGTAGAGTTAGTGCACATGAAACCCGTGTTTCAAACCACTAGAATTCATTGAAAAGTAACATTCAACTGTAAAACAGTTGAGAGACAAGTGTATATAGCTTCTCAAGTTCAGAGAAGAGTGTATAAAGTTGTTTCAACATTTGGTGAAGTCCCACAAGTAGAGCAGAAGGCCCATTATAGTACACTGCAAGAAAGCAGCAGTAATTCAGAGCAAATACTAATGAATATCACAGATTTGTGAGAGAACAAGTGAAAAAGACATTTAAGTGTAAGTCTCAAGTCTAGAAATGATGTTGTACACTGTGGAAATCCTTGAAATAGAGTTACTTCACATGAAACCAGTGCTTGCAACCACTAGAATTCACTGAAAAGTACTACTCAACTGTAAAACAGTTGAGAGACAAGTGTATATAGCTTGTTAAGTTCAGAGAAGAGTGTATAAAGATGTTTGTACATGTGGTGAAGTCCCACAAGTAGAGGAGAAGGCCCATTATAGGAAACAGCTAGAAATCAGTAGTCATTCAAAGCAAATACTAATGAATATCACAGAATAGTTAGAGAACAAGTGTAAAAGACATCAAAATGTAAGTCTCTAGTCTAGAAAGGATGTTGTACACTGCAGAAATCCTTGAAATAGAGTTAGTTCACATGAAACCAGTGTTTGAAACCACCAGAGTTCACTGAAAAGTAGTATTCAACTGTAAAACAGTTGAAAGACAAGTGTATATAGCTTCTCAAGTTCAGAGAAGAGTGTATAAAGCTGTTTCTACATGTGGTGAAGTCCCACAAGTAGAGGAGAAGGCCCATTATAGGAAACAGCTAGAAATCAGTAGTAATTCTGAGCAAATACTAATGAATATCACAGACTTATGAGAGAATAAGTAGAAAAGACATCAAAATGTAAGTTTCTAGTCTAGAAAGGATGTTATACACTACAGAAATCCTTGAAATAGAATTACTTCACAAGAAACAAGTGTTTCAACCCACTTGAATTCACTGATAAGTAGTATTCAACTGTAAAACAGTTGAAAGACAACTTTATGTAGCTCCGAAATTTCAGAGAAGAGTGTATAAAGTTGCTTCTACATGTGGTGAAGTCCCACAAGTAGAAAAGAAGGCCCATTATAGGAAACAGCTAGAAATCAGTAGTAATTCTGAGCAAATACTAATGAATATCACAGAATAGTAAGAGAACAACTGTAAAAGACATCAAAATGTAAGTCTCTAGTCTAGAAAGGATGTTGTACACTGCAGTAATCCTTGAAATAGAGTTAGTTCACATGAAACCAGTGTTTGAAACCACCAGAGTTCACTGAAACGTAGTATTCAACTGTAAAACAGTTGAAAGACAAGTGTATATAGCTTCTCAAGTTCAGAGAAGAGTGTATAAAGTTGTTTCTACATGTGGTGAAGTCCCACAAGTAGAGGAGAAGGCACATTATAGGAAACAGCTAAAAATCAGTAGTCATTCTGAGCAAATACTAATGAATATCACAGAATAGTGAGAGAACAAGTGTAAAAGACATCAAAATGTAAGTCCCTACTCTAGAAAGGATGTTGTACACTGTAGAAATCCTTTAAATAGAGTTATTTCACATGAAACCAGTGTTTGAAACCACCAGAATTCACTGAAAAGTAGTATTCAACTGTAAAACAGTTGAAAGACAAGTTTATGTAGCTTCGCAAGTTCAGAGAAGAGTGTATAAATTTGCTTCTACATGTGGTGAAGTCCCTCAAGTAGAAAAGAAGGCCCATTATAGGAAACAGCTAGAAATCAGTAGTCATTCAGAGCAAATACTAATGAATATCACAGAATAGTGAGAGAACGAGTGGAAAAGACATCAAAATGTAAGTTTCTAGTCTAGAAAGGATGTTATACACTATGGAAATACTTGAAATAGAGTTACTTCACCAGAAACAAGTGTTTCAACTGACTAGAATTCACTGAAAAGTAGTAATCAACTGTAAAACAGTTGAAAGACAAGTTTATGTAGCCTCGCAAGTTCGGAAAAGAGTGTATAAAGTTGCTTCGACATGTGGTGAAGTCCCACAAGTAGAGGAGAAGGTCCATTATAGGAAACAGCTAGAAATCAGTAGTAATTCTGAGCAAATACTAATGAATATCACAGACTTATGAGAGAACAAGTGGAAAAGACATCAAAATGTAAGTTTCTAGTCTAGAAAGGATGTTATACACTACAGAAATCCTTGAAATAGAGTTAATTCACAAGAAACAAGTGTTTCAACCCACTGGAATTCACTGAAAAGAAGTATTGCATTGTAAAACAGTTGAAAGACAAGTTTACGTAGCTTCGCAAGTTCAGAGAAGAGTGTATAAAGTTGCTTCTACATGTGGTGAAGTCCCACAAGTAGAAAAGAAGGCTCATTATTGGACACTGCAAGAAAGCAGTAGTAATTCAGAGCAAATACTAATGAATATCACAGACTTATGAGAGAACAAGTGGAAAGCACATCAAAATTAAAGTCTCTAGTCTAGAAAGGATGTTGTACACTGCAGAAATCCTTGAAATAGAGTTAGTTCACATGAAACGAGTGTTTGAAACCACCAGGGTTCACTGAAAAGTAGTATTCAACTGTAGAACAGTTGAAAGACAAGTTTATGTAGCTTCACAAGTTCAGAGAAGAGTGTATAAAGTTGCTTCTACATGTGGTGAAGTCCCACAAGTAGAGGAGAAGGCCCATATAGGAAAAAGCTAGAAATCAGTAGTCATTCAGAGCAAATACTAATGAATATCACAGAATAGTGAGAGAACAAGTGTAAAAGACATCAAAATATAAGTCTCTAGTCTAGAAAGGATGTTGTACACTGCAGAAATCCTTGAAATAGAGTTAGTTCACATGAAACCAGTGTTTGAAACCACCAGAGTTCACTGAAAATTAGTATTCAACTGTAAAATAGTTGAAAGACAAGTTTATGTAGCTTCGCAAGTTCAGAGAAGAGTGTATAAAGTTGCTTCTACATGTGGTGAAGTCCCACAAGTAGAAAAGAAGGACCATTATAGTAAACAGCTACAAATCAGTAGTCATTCAGAGCAAATACTAATGAATATCACATACTTATGAGAGAACAAGTGGAAAAGACATCAAAATGTAAGTTTCTAGTCTGGAAAGGGTGTTATACACTACAGAAATCCTTGAAATAGAGTTACTTCACAAGAAACAAGTGTTTCAACCCATTTGAATTCACTGAAAAGTAGTATTCAACTGTAAAACAGTTGAAAGACAAGTTTATGTAGCTTCTGAATTTCAGAGAAGAGTGTATTAACTTGTTTCTACATGTGCTGAAGTCCCACAAGTATAAAAGAAGGACCATTATAGTAAACAGCTACAAATCGGTAGTAATTCTGAGCAAATACTAATGAATATCACAGACTTATGAGAGAACAAGTGGAAAAGACATCAAAATGTAAGTTTCTAGTCTGGAAAGGATGTTATACACTACAGAAATCCTTGAAATAGAGTTACTTCACAAGAAACAAGTGTTTCAACCCACTGGAATTCACTGAAAAGAAGTATTCCAGTGTAAAACTGTTGAAAGACAAGTTTATGTAGCTTCGCAACTTCAGAGAAGAGGGTATAAAGTTGCTTCTACATGTGGTGAAGTCCCACAAGTAGAAAAGAAGGCTCATTATTGGACACTGAAAGAAAGCAGTAGTAATTTAGAGCAAATACTAATGAATATCACAGACTTATGATAGAATAAGTGGAAAGCACATCAAAATGAAAGTCTCTAGTCTAGAAAGGATGTTGTACACTGCAGAAATCCTTGAAATAGAGTTAGTTCACATGAAACCAGTGTTTTATACCACCAGAATTCACTGAAAAGTAGTATTCAACTGTAAAACAGTTGAAAGACAAGTGTATATAGCTTCTCAAGTTCTGAGAAGAGTGTATAAAGTTGTTTCTACATGAGTTGAAGTCTCACAAGTAGAGCCAAGGCCCATTATAGGACACTACAAGAAATCAGTAGTCATTCAGAGCAAATACTAATGAATATCACAGAATAGTGAGAGAACAAGTGTAAAAGACATCAAAATATAAGTCTCTAGTCTAGAAAGGATGTTGTACACTGCAGAAATCCTTGAAATAGAGTTAGTTCACATGAAACCAGTGTTTGAAACCACCAGAGTTCACTGAAAATTAGTATTCAACTGTAAAACAGTTGAAAGACAAGTTTATGTAGCTTCGCAAGTTCAGAGAAGAGTGTATAAAGTTGCTTCTACATGTGGTGAAGTCCCACAAGTAGAAAAGAAGGACCATTATAGTAAACAGCTACAAATCAGTAGTCATTCAGAGCAAATACTAATGAATATCACAGACTTATGAGAGAACAAGTGGAAAAGACATCAAAATGTAAGTTTCTAGTCTGGAAAGGGTGTTATACACTACAGAAATCCTTGAAATAGAGTTACTTCACAAGAAACAAGTGTTTCAACCCACTGGAATTCACTGAAAAGAAGTATTCCAGTGTAAAACTGTTGAAAGACAAGTTGATGTAGCTTTGCAAGTTCAGAGAAGAGTGTATAATGTTGCTTCTACATGTGGTGAAGTCCCACAAGTAGAAAAGAAGGCCCATTATTGGACACTGAAAGAAAGCAGTAGTAATTTAGAGCAAATACTAATGAATATCACAGACTTATGATAGAACAAGTGGAAAGCACATCAAAATGAAAGTCTCTAGTCTAGAAAGGATGTTGTACACTGCAGAAATCCTTGAAATAGAGTTAGTTCACATGAAACCAGTGTTTGAAACCACCAGAGTTCACTGAAAAGTAGTATTCAATTGTAAAACAGTTGAAAGACAACTTTATGTAGCTTCGCAAGTTCAGAGACGAGTGTATAAAGTTGCTTCTACATGTGGTGAAGTCCCACAAGTAGTAAAGAAGGCCCATTATACGAAACAGCTAGAAATCAGTAGTAATTCTGAGCAAATACTAATGAATATCACAGAATAGTGAGAGAACAAGTGTAAACGACATCAAAATGTAAGTCTCTGGTCTAGGCAGGATGTTGTATACTGCAGAAATCTTTGAAATAGAGTTAGTTCACATGAAACCAGTGTTTGAAACCACCAGAGTTCACTGAAAAGTAGTATTAAACTGTAAAACAGTTGAAAGACAAGTGTATATAGCTTCGCAAGTTCAGAGAAGAGTGTACAAAGTTGCTTCTACATGTGGTGAAGTCCCACAAGTAGAGAAGAAGGCCCATTATAGGAAACAGCTAGAAATCAGTAGTCATTCAGAGCAAATACCAATGAATATCACAGAATAGTGAGAGAACAAGTGTAAAAGACATCAAAATGTAAGTCTCTACTCTAGAAAGGATGTTGTACACTGCAGAAATCCTTGAAATAGAGTTAGTTCACATGAAACCAGTGTTTGAAACCACCAGAGTTCACTGAAAATTAGTATTCAACTGTAAAACAGTTGAAAGACAAGTTTATGTAGCTTCGCAAGTTCAGAGAAGAGTGTATAAAATTGCTTCTACATGTGGTGAAGTCCCACAAGTATAAAAGAAGGACCATTATAGGAAACAGCTAGAAATCAGTAGTAATTCTGAGCAAATACTAATGAATATCACAGACTTATGAGAGAACAAGTGGAAAAGACATCAAAATGTAAGTTTCTAGTCTAGAAAGGATGTTATACACTACAGAAATCCTTGAAATAGAGTTACTTCACCAGAAACAAGTGTTTCAACCCACTGGAATTCACTGAAAAGAAGTATTCCAGTGTAAAACAGTTGAAAGACAAGTTTATGTAGCTTCGCAAGTTCAGAGAAGAGTGTATAAAGTTGCTTCTACATGTGGTGAAGTCCCACAAGTAGAAAAGAAGGCTCATTATTGGACACTGAAAGAAAGCAGTAGTAATTCAGAGCAAATACTAATGAATATCACAGACTTATGAGAGAACAAGTGGAAAGCACATCAAAATGTAAGTCTCTAGTCTAGAAAGGATGTTGTACACTCCAGAAATCCTTGAAATAGAGTTAGTTAACATGAAACCAGTGTTTGAAACCACCAGAGTTCACTGAAAATTAGTATTCAACTGTAAAACAGTTGAAAGACAAGTTTATGTAGCTTCCCAAGTTCAGAGAAGAGTGTATAAAGTTGCTTCTACATGTGGTGAAGTCCCACAAGTATAAAAGAAGGACCATTATAGTAAACAGCTACAAATCAGTAGGAATTCTGAGCAAATACTCATGGATATCATAGACTTATGAGAGAACAAGTGGAAAAGACATCAAAATGTAAGTTTCTAGTCTGGAAAGGATGTTATACACTACAGAAATCCTTGAAATAGTGTTACTTCACAAGAAACAAGTGTTTCAACCCACTTGAATTCACTGAAAAGTAGTATTCAACTGTAAAACAGTTGAAAGACAAGTTTATGTAGCTTCTCAATTTCAGAGAAGAGTGTATTAATTTGTTTCTACATGTGCTGAAGTCCCACAAGTATAAAAGAAGGACCATTATAGTAAACAGCTAGAAATCAGTAGTAATTCTGAGCAAATACTAATGAATATCACAGACTTATGAGAGAACAAGTGGAAAAGACATCAAAATGTAAGTTTCTAGTCTGGAAAGGATGTTATACACTACAGAAATCCTTGAAATAGAGTTACTTCACAAGAAACAAGTGTTTCAACCCACTGGAATTCACTGAAAAGAAGTATTCCAGTGTAAAACTGTTGAAAGACAAGTTTATGTAGCTTCGCAAGTTCAGAGAAGAGTGTATAAAGTTGATTCTACATGTGGTGATGTCCCACAAGTAGAAAAGAAGGCTCATTATTGGACACTGAAAGAAAGCAGTAGTAATTCAGAGCAAATACTAATGAATATCACAGACTTATGATAGAATAAGTGGAAAGCACATCAAAATGAAAGTCTCTAGTCTAGAAAGGATGTTGTACACTGCAGAAATCCTTGAAATAGAGTTAGTTCACATGAAACCAGTGTTTTATACCACCAGAATTCACTGAAAAGTAGTATTCAACTGTAAAACAGTTGAAAGACAAGTGTATATAGCTTCTCAAGTTCTGAGAAGAGTGTATAAAGTTGTTTCTACATGAGTTGAAGTCTCACAAGTAGAGCAAAGGCCCATTATAGGACACTACAAGAAATCAGTAGTCATTCAGAGCAAATACTAATGAATATCACAGAATAGTGAGAGAACAAGTGTAAACGACATCAAAATGTAAGTCTCTAGTCTAGGCAGGATGTTGTATACTGCAGAAATCCTTGAAATAGAGTTAGTTCACATGAAACCAGTGTTTGAAACCACCAGACTTCACTGAAAAGTAGTATTCAATTGTAAAACAGTTGAAAGACAAGTTTATGTAGCTTCGCAAGTTCAGAGACGAGTGTATAAAGTTGCTTCTACATGTGGTGAAGTCCCACAAGTAGAAAAGAAGGCCCATTATAGGAAACAGCTAGAAATCAGTAGTAATTCTGAGCAAATACTAATGAATATCACAGAATAGTGAGAGAACAAGTGTAAACGACATCAAAATGTAAGTCTCTAGTCTAGGCAGGATGTTGTATACTGCAGAAATCTTTGAAATAGAGTTAGTTCACATGAAACCAGTGTTTGAAACCACCAGAGTTCACTGAAAATTAGTATTCAACTGTAAAACAGTTGAAAGACAAGTGTATATAGCTTCTCAAGTTCTGAGAAGAGTGTATAAAGTTGTTTCTACATGAGTTGAAGTCTCACAAGTAGAGCAAAGGCCCATTATAGGACACTACAAGAAATCAGTAGTCATTCAGAGGAAATACTAATGAATATCACAGAATAGTGAGAGAACAATTGTAAAAGACATCATAATGTAAGTCTCTAGTCTAGAAAGGATGTTGTACACTGCAGAAATCCTTGAAATAGAGTTAGTTCACATGAAACCAGTGTTTGAAACCACCAGAGTTTACTGAAAATTAGTATTCAACTGTAAAACAGTTGAAAGACAAGTTTATGTAGCTTCGCAAGTTCAGAGAAGAGTGTATAAAGTTGCTTCTACATGAGGTGAAGTCCCACAAGTATAAAAGAAGGACCATTATAGTAAACAACTACAAATCAGTAGTAATTCTGAGCAAATACTCATGGATATCATAGACTTATGAGAGAACAAGTGGAAAAGACATCAAAATGTAAGTTTCTAGTCTGGAAAGGATGTTATACACTACAGAAATCCTTGAAATAGAGTTACTTCACAAGAAACAAGTGTTTCAACCCACTTGAATTCACTGAAAAGTAGTATTCAACTGTAAAACAGTTGAAAGACAAGTTTATGTAGCTTCTGAATTTCAGAGAAGAGTGTATTAATTTGTTTCTACATGTGCTGAAGTCCCACAAGTATAAAAGAAGGACCATTATAGTAAACAGCTACAAATCAGTAGTAATTCTGAGCAAATACTAATGAATATCACAGACTTATGAGAGAACAAGTGGAAAAGACATCAAAATGTAAGTCTCTAGTCTGGAAAGGATGTTGTACACTGCAGAAATCCTTGAAATAGAGTTAGTTCACATGAAACCTGTGTTTGAAACCACCAGAGTTCACTGAAAAGTAGTATTAAACTTTAAAACAGTTGAAAGACAAGTTTATGTAGCGTCGCAAGTTCAGAGAAGAGTGTATAAAGTTGCTTCTACATGTGGTGAAGTCCCACAAGTAGAAAAGAAGGCCCATTATAGGAAACAGCTAGAAATCAGTAGTCATTCAGAGCAAATACTAATGAATATCACAGAATAGTGAGAGTACAAGTGTAAAAGACATCAAAATGTAAGTCTCTAGTCTGGAAAGGATGTTGTACACTGCAGAAATCCTTGAAATAGAGTTAGTTCACATGAAACCAGTGTTTGAAACCACCAGAGTTCACTGAAAAATAGTATTCAACTGTAAAACAGTTGAAAGACAAGTTTATGTAGCTTCACAAGTTCAGAGAAGAGTGTATAAAGTTGCTTCTACATGTGGTGAAGTCCCACAAGTAGAAAAGAAGGCCCATTATAGGAAACAGCTAGAAATCAGTAGTAATTCTGAGCAAATACTAATGAATATCACAGACTTATGAGAGAACAAGTGTAAAAGACATCAAAATGTCAGTTTCTAGTCTAGAAAGGATGTTATACACTACAGAAATCCTTGAAATAGAGTTACTTCACAAGAAACAAGTGTTTCAACCCACTGGAATTCACTGAATAGTAGTATTTCAGTGTAAAACAGTTGAAAGACAAGTTTATGTAGCTTCGCAAGTTCAGAGAAGAGTGTATAAAGTTGCTTCTACATGTGGTGAAGTCCCACAAGTAGAAAAGAAGGCTCATTATAGGACACTGCAAGAAAGCAGTAGTAATTCAGAGCAAATACTAATGAATATCACAGACTTATGAGAGAACAAGTGGAAAGCACATCAAAATGTAAGTTTCTAGTGTAGAAAGGATGTTGTACACTGTAGAAATCCTTGAAATAGAGTTAGTTCACATGAATCCAGTGTTTGAAACCACCAGAATTCACTGATAAGTAGTACTCAACTGGAAAACAGTTGAAAGACAAGTGTATATAGCTTCGCAAGTTCAGAGAAGAGTGTATAAAGTTGTTTCTACATGAGGTGAAGTCTCACAAGTAGAGCAGAAGGCCCATTATAGGACACTACAAGAAATCAGTAGTCATTCAGAGCAAATACTAATGAATATCACAGAATAGTGAGAGAACAAGTGTAAAAGACATCAAAATGTAAGTCTCTAGTCTGGAAAGGTTGATGTACACTGCAGAAATCCTTGAAATAGAGTTAGTTCACATGAAACCAGTGTTTGAAACCACCAGAGTTCACTGAAAAGTAGTATTCAACTGTAAAACAGTTGAAAGACAAGTTTATGTAGCTTCGCAAGTTCAGAGAGAGTGTATAAAGTTGCTTCTACATGTGGTGAAGTCCCACAATTTGAGGAGAAGGCCCATTATAGAAAACAGCTAGAAATCAGTAGTAATTCTGAGGAAATACTAATGAATATCACAGAATAGTGAGAGAACAAGTGTAAAAGACATCAAAATGTAAGTCTCTAGTCTGGAAAGGATGTTGTACACTGCAGAAATCCTTGAAATAGAGTTAGTTCACATGAAACCAGTGTTTGAAACCACCAGAGTTCACTGAAAAGTAGTATTCAACTGTAAAACAGTTGAAAGACAAGTGTATATAGCTTCTCAAGTTCTGAGAAGAGTGTATAATGTTGTTTCTACATGTGGTGAAGTCCCACAAGTAGAGGAGAAGGCCCATTATAGGAAACAGCTAGAAATCAGTAGTAATTCTGAGCAAATACTAATGAATATCACAGACTTATGAGAGAACAAGTGTAAAAGACATCAAAATGTACGTTTCTAGACTAGACAGGATGTTATACACTACAGAAATCCTTGAAATAGAGTTACTTCACAAGAAACAAGTGTTTCAACCCACTGGAATTCACTGAAAAGTAGTATTTCAGTGTAAAACAGTTGAAAGACAAGTTTATGTAGCTTCGCAAATTCAGAGAAGAGTGTATAAAGTTGCTTCTACATGTGGTGAAGTCCCACAAGTAGAAAAGAAGGCTCATTATAGGACACTGCAAGAAAGCAGTAGTAATTCAGAGCAAATACTAATGAATATCACAGACTTATGAGAGAACAAGTGGAAAGCACATCAAAATGTAAGTTTCTAGTGTAGAAAGGATGTTGTACACTGTAGAAATCCTTGAAATAGAGTTAGTTCACATGAATCCAGTGTTTGAAACCACCAGAATTCACTGATAAGTAGTATTCAACTGTAAAACAGTTGAAAGACAAGTGTATATAGCTTCGCAAGTTCAGAGAAGAGTGTATAAAGTTGTTTCTACATGAGGTGAAGTCTCACAAGTAGAGCAAAAGGCCCATTATAGGACACTACAAGAAATCAGTAGTCATTCAGACAAATACTAATGAATATCACAGAATAGTGAGAGAACAAGTGTAAAAGACATCAAAATGTAAGTCTCTAGTCTAGACAGGATGTTGTACACTGCAGAAATTCTTGAAATAGAGTTAGTTCACATGAAACCAGTGTTTTATACCACCAGAATACACTGAAAAGTAGTATTCAACTGTAAAACAGTTGAGAGACAAGTGTATATAGCTTCGCAAGTTCAGGGAAGAGTGTATAAAGTTGCTTCTACATGTGGTGATGTTCCACAAGTAGAGGAGAAGGCCCATTATAGGAAACAGCTAGAAATCAGTAGTCATTCAGAGCAAATACTAATGAATATCACAGAATAGTGAGAGAACAAGTGTAAAAGACATCAAAATGTAAGTCTCTAGTCTGGAAAGGATGTTGTACACTGCAGAAATCCTTGAAATAGAGTTAGATCACATGAAACCAGTGTTTTATACCACCAGAATACACTGAAAAGTAGTATTCAACTGTAAAACAGTTGAAAGACAAGTGTATATAGCTTCTCAAGTTCTGAGAAGAGTGTATAAAGTTGTCTCTACATGTGGTGAAGTACCACAAGTAGAGGAGAAGGCCCATTATAGGAAACAGCTAGAAATCAGTAGTAATTCTGAGCAAATACTAATGAATATCACAGACTTATGAGAGAACAAGTGGAAAAGACATCAAAATATAAGTTTCTAGTCTAGAAAGGATGTTATACACTATAGAAATCCTTGAAATAGAGTTACTTCACCAGAAACAAGTGTTTCAACCCACTAGAATTCACTGAAAAGTAGTATTCAACTGTAAAACAGTTGAAAGACAAGTGTATATAGCTTCGCAAGTTCAGAGAAGAGTGTATAAAGTTGTTTCTACATGAGGTGAAGTCTCACAAGTAGAGCAGAAGGCCCATTATAGGACACTACAAGAAATCAGTAGTCATTCAGAGCAAATACTAATGAATATCACAGAATAGTGAGAGAACAAGTGTAAAAGACATCAAAATGTAAGTTTCTAGTCTAGAAAGGATGTTGTACACTGCAGAAATCGTTGAAATGGAGTTAGTTCACATGAAACCAGTGTTTGAAACCACCAGAGTTCACTGAAAAGTAGTATTAAACTGTAAAACAGTTGAAAGACAAGTGTATATAGCTTCGCAAGTTCAGAGAAGAGTGTATAAAGTTGCTTCTACATGTGGTGAAGTTCCACAAGTAGAGGAGAAGGCCCATTATAGGAAACAGCTAGAAATCAGTAGTCATTCAGAGCAAATACTAATGAATATCACAGAATAGTGAGAGAACAAGTGTAAAAGACATCAAAATGTAAGTCTCTAGTCTAGACAGGATGTTGTACACTGCAGAAATCCTTGAAATAGAGTTAGTTCACATGAAACCAGTGTTTTATACCACCAGAATACACTAAAAAGTAGTATTCAACTGTAAAACAGTTGAAAGACAAGTGTATATAGCTTCGCAAGTTCAGAAAAGAGTGTATAAAGTTGCTTCTACATGTGGTGATGTTCCACAAGTAGAGGAGAAGGCCCATTATAGGAAACAGCTAGAAATCAGTAGTCATTCAGAGCAAATACTAATGAATATCACAGAATAGTGAGAGAACAAGTGTAAAAGACATCAAAATGTAAGTCTCTAGTCTGGAAAGGATGTTGTACACTGCAGAAATCCTTGAAATAGAGTTAGTTCACATGAAACCAGTGTTTGAAACCACGAGAGTTCACTGAAAAGTAGTATTCAACTGTAAAACAGTTGAAAGACAAGTTTATGTAGCTTCGCAAGTTCAGAGAAGAGTGTATAAAGTTGCTTCTACATGTGGTGAAGTCCCACAAGTAGAAAAGAAGGCCCATTATAGGAAACAGCTAGAAATCAGTAGTAATTCTGAGCAAATACTAATGAATATCACAGACTTATGAGAGAACAAGTGGAAAAGACATCAAAATATAGGTTTCTAGTCTAGAAAGGATGTTATACACTATAGAAATCCTTGAAATAGAGTTACTTCACCAGAAACAAGTGTTTCAACCCACTAGAATTCACTGAAAAGTAGTATTCAACTGTAAAACAGTTGAAAGACAAGTGTATATAGCTTCGCAAGTTCAGAGAAGAGTGTATAAAGTTGTTTCTACATGAGGTGAAGTCTCACAAGTAGAGCAGAAGGCCCATTATAGGACACTACAAGAAATCAGTAGTCATTCAGAGCAAATACTAATGAATATCACAGAATAGTGAGAGTACAAGTGTAAAAGACATCAAAATGTAAGTCTCTAGTCTGGAAAGGATGTTGTACACTGCAGAAATCCTTGAAATAGAGTTAGTTCACATGAAACCAGTGTTTGAAACCACCAGAGTTCACTGAAAAATAGTATTCAACTGTAAAACAGTTGAAAGACAAGTTTATGTAGCTTCACAAGTTCAGAGAAGAGTGTATAAAGTTGCTTCTACATGTGGTGAAGTCCCACAAGTAGAAAAGAAGGCCCATTATAGGAAACAGCTAGAAATCAGTAGTAATTCTGAGCAAATACTAATGAATATCACAGACTTATGAGAGAACAAGTGTAAAAGACATCAAAATGTCAGTTTCTAGTCTAGAAAGGATGTTATACACTACAGAAATACTTGAAATAGAGTTACTTCACAAGAAACAAGTGTTTCAACCCACTGGAATTCACTGAATAGTAGTATTTCAGTGTAAAACAGTTGAAAGACAAGTTTATGTAGCTTCGCAAGTTCAGAGAAGAGTGTATAAAGTTGCTTCTACATGTGGTGAAGTCCCACAAGTAGAAAAGAAGGCTCATTATAGGACACTGCAAGAAAGCAGTAGTAATTCAGAGCAAATACTAATGAATATCACAGACTTATGAGAGAACAAGTGGAAAGCACATCAAAATGTAAGTTTCTAGTGTAGAAAGGATGTTGTACACTGTAGAAATCCTTGAAATAGAGTTAGTTCACATGAATCCAGTGTTTGAAACCACCAGAATTCACTGATAAGTAGTACTCAACTGGAAAACAGTTGAAAGACAAGTGTATATAGCTTCGCAAGTTCAGAGAAGAGTGTATAAAGTTGTTTCTACATGAGGTGAAGTCTCACAAGTAGAGCAGAAGGCCCATTATAGGACACTACAAGAAATCAGTAGTCATTCTGAGCAAATACTAATGAATATCACAGACTTATGAGAGAACAAGTGGAAAAGATATCAAAATATAGGTTTCTAGTCTAGAAAGGATGTTATACACTATAGAAATCCTTGAAATAGAGTTACTTCACCAGAAACAAGTGTTTCAACCCACTAGAATTCACTGAAAAGTAGTATTCAACTGTAAAACAGTTGAAAGACAAGTGTATATAGCTTCGCAAGTTCAGAGAAGAGTGTATAAAGTTGTTTCTACATGAGGTGAAGTCTCACAAGTAGAGCAGAAGGCCCATTATAGGACACTACAAGAAATCAGTAGTCATTCAGAGCAAATACTAATGAATATCACAGAATAGTGAGAGTACAAGTGTAAAAGACATCAAAATGTAAGTCTCTAGTCTGGAAAGGATGTTGTACACTGCAGAAATCCTTGAAATAGAGTTAGTTCACATGAAACCAGTGTTTGAAACCACCAGAGTTCACTTAAAAATAGTATTCAACTGTAAAACAGTTGAAAGACAAGTTTATGTAGCTTCACAAGTTCAGAGAAGAGTGTATAAAGTTGCTTCTACATGTGGTGAAGTCCCACAAGTAGAAAAGAAGGCCCATTATAGGAAACAGCTAGAAATCAGTAGTAATTCTGAGCAAATACTAATGAATATCACAGACTTATGAGAGAACAAGTGTAAAAGACATCAAAATGTCAGTTTCTAGTCTAGAAAGGATGTTATACACTACAGAAATCCTTGAAATAGAGTTACTTCACAAGAAACAAGTGTTTCAACCCACTGGAATTCACTGAATAGTAGTATTTCAGTGTAAAACAGTTGAAAGACAAGTTTATGTAGCTTCGCAAGTTCAGAGAAGAGTGTATAAAGTTGCTTCTACATGTGGTGAAGTCCCACAAGTAGAAAAGAAGGCTCAGTATAGGACACTGCAAGAAAGCAGTAGTAATTCAGAGCAAATACTAATGAATATCACAGACTTATGAGAGAACAAGTGGAAAGCACATCAAAATGTAAGTTTCTAGTGTAGAAAGGATGTTGTACACTGTAGAAATCCTTGAAATAGAGTTAGTTCACATGAATCCAGTGTTTGAAACCACCAGAATTCACTGATAAGTAGTACTCAACTGTAAAACAGTTGAAAGACAAGTGTATATAGCTTCGCAAGTTCTGAGAAGAGTGTATAAAGTTGTCTCTACATGTGGTGAAGTACCACAAGTAGAGGAGAAGGCCCATTATAGGAAACAGCTAGAAATCAGTAGTAATTCTGAGCAAATACTAATGAATATCACAGACTTATGAGAGAACAAGTGGAAAAGACATCAAAATATAAGTTTCTAGTCTAGAAAGGATGTTATACACTATAGAAATCCTTGAAATAGAGTTACTTCACCAGAAACAAGTGTTTCAACCCACTAGAATTCACTGAAAAGTAGTATTCAACTGTAAAACAGTTGAAAGACAAGTGTATATAGCTTCGCAAGTTCAGAGAAGAGTGTATAAAGTTGTTTCTACATGAGGTGAAGTCTCACAAGTAGAGCAGAAGGCCCATTATAGGACACTACAAGAAATCAGTAGTCATTCAGAGCAAATACTAATGAATATCACAGAATAGTGAGAGAACAAGTGTAAAAGACATCAAAATGTAAGTTTCTAGTCTAGAAAGGATGTTGTACACTGCAGAAATCGTTGAAATGGAGTTAGTTCACATGAAACCAGTGTTTGAAACCACCAGAGTTCACTGAAAAGTAGTATTAAACTGTAAAACAGTTGAAAGACAAGTGTATATAGCTTCGCAAGTTCAGAGAAGAGTGTATAAAGTTGCTTCTACATGTGGTGAAGTTCCACAAGTAGAGGAGAAGGCCCATTATAGGAAACAGCTAGAAATCAGTAGTCATTCAGAGCAAATACTAATGAATATCACAGAATAGTGAGAGAACAAGTGTAAAAGACATCAAAATGTAAGTCTCTAGTCTAGACAGGATGTTGTACACTGCAGAAATCCTTGAAATAGAGTTAGTTCACATGAAACCAGTGTTTTATACCACCAGAATACACTAAAAAGTAGTATTCAACTGTAAAACAGTTGAAAGACAAGTGTATATAGCTTCGCAAGTTCAGAGAAGAGTGTATAAAGTTGCTTCTACATGTGGTGATGTTCCACAAGTAGAGGAGAAGGCCCATTATAGGAAACAGCTAGAAATCAGTAGTCATTCAGAGCAAATACTAATGAATATCACAGAATAGTGAGAGAACAAGTGTAAAAGACATCAAAATGTAAGTCTCTAGTCTGGAAAGGATGTTGTACACTGCAGAAATCCTTGAAATAGAGTTAGTTCACATGAAACCAGTGTTTGAAACCACGAGAGTTCACTGAAAAGTAGTATTCAACTGTAAAACAGTTGAAAGACAAGTTTATGTAGCTTCGCAAGTTCAGAGAAGAGTGTATAAAGTTGCTTCTACATGTGGTGAAGTCCCACAAGTAGAAAAGAAGGCCCATTATAGGAAACAGCTAGAAATCAGTAGTAATTCTGAGCAAATACTAATGAATATCACAGACTTATGAGAGAACAAGTGGAAAAGACATCAAAATATAGGTTTCTAGTCTAGAAAGGATGTTATACACTATAGAAATCCTTGAAATAGAGTTACTTCACCAGAAACAAGTGTTTCAACCCACTAGAATTCACTGAAAAGTAGTATTCAACTGTAAAACAGTTGAAAGACAAGTGTATATAGCTTCGCAAGTTCAGAGAAGAGTGTATAAAGTTGTTTCTACATGAGGTGAAGTCTCACAAGTAGAGCAGAAGGCCCATTATAGGACACTACAAGAAATCAGTAGTCATTCAGAGCAAATACTAATGAATATCACAGAATAGTGAGAGTACAAGTGTAAAAGACATCAAAATGTAAGTCTCTAGTCTGGAAAGGATGTTGTACACTGCAGAAATCCTTGAAATAGAGTTAGTTCACATGAAACCAGTGTTTGAAACCACCAGAGTTCACTGAAAAATAGTATTCAACTGTAAAACAGTTGAAAGACAAGTTTATGTAGCTTCACAAGTTCAGAGAAGAGTGTATAAAGTTGCTTCTACATGTGGTGAAGTCCCACAAGTAGAAAAGAAGGCCCATTATAGGAAACAGCTAGAAATCAGTAGTAATTCTGAGCAAATACTAATGAATATCACAGACTTATGAGAGAACAAGTGTAAAAGACATCAAAATGTCAGTTTCTAGTCTAGAAAGGATGTTATACACTACAGAAATACTTGAAATAGAGTTACTTCACAAGAAACAAGTGTTTCAACCCACTGGAATTCACTGAATAGTAGTATTTCAGTGTAAAACAGTTGAAAGACAAGTTTATGTAGCTTCGCAAGTTCAGAGAAGAGTGTATAAAGTTGCTTCTACATGTGGTGAAGTCCCACAAGTAGAAAAGAAGGCTCATTATAGGACACTGCAAGAAAGCAGTAGTAATTCAGAGCAAATACTAATGAATATCACAGACTTATGAGAGAACAAGTGGAAAGCACATCAAAATGTAAGTTTCTAGTGTAGAAAGGATGTTGTACACTGTAGAAATCCTTGAAATAGAGTTAGTTCACATGAATCCAGTGTTTGAAACCACCAGAATTCACTGATAAGTAGTACTCAACTGGAAAACAGTTGAAAGACAAGTGTATATAGCTTCGCAAGTTCAGAGAAGAGTGTATAAAGTTGTTTCTACATGAGGTGAAGTCTCACAAGTAGAGCAGAAGGCCCATTATAGGACACTACAAGAAATCAGTAGTCATTCTGAGCAAATACTAATGAATATCACAGACTTATGAGAGAACAAGTGGAAAAGATATCAAAATATAGGTTTCTAGTCTAGAAAGGATGTTATACACTATAGAAATCCTTGAAATAGAGTTACTTCACCAGAAACAAGTGTTTCAACCCACTAGAATTCACTGAAAAGTAGTATTCAACTGTAAAACAGTTGAAAGACAAGTGTATATAGCTTCGCAAGTTCAGAGAAGAGTGTATAAAGTTGTTTCTACATGAGGTGAAGTCTCACAAGTAGAGCAGAAGGCCCATTATAGGACACTACAAGAAATCAGTAGTCATTCAGAGCAAATACTAATGAATATCACAGAATAGTGAGAGTACAAGTGTAAAAGACATCAAAATGTAAGTCTCTAGTCTGGAAAGGATGTTGTACACTGCAGAAATCCTTGAAATAGAGTTAGTTCACATGAAACCAGTGTTTGAAACCACCAGAGTTCACTGAAAAATAGTATTCAACTGTAAAACAGTTGAAAGACAAGTTTATGTAGCTTCACAAGTTCAGAGAAGAGTGTATAAAGTTGCTTCTACATGTGGTGAAGTCCCACAAGTAGAAAAGAAGGCCCATTATAGGAAACAGCTAGAAATCAGTAGTAATTCTGAGCAAATACTAATGAATATCACAGACTTATGAGAGAACAAGTGTAAAAGACATCAAAATGTCAGTTTCTAGTCTAGAAAGGATGTTATACACTACAGAAATCCTTGAAATAGAGTTACTTCACAAGAAACAAGTGTTTCAACCCACTGGAATTCACTGAATAGTAGTATTTCAGTGTAAAACAGTTGAAAGACAAGTTTATGTAGCTTCGCAAGTTCAGAGAAGAGTGTATAAAGTTGCTTCTACATGTGGTGAAGTCCCACAAGTAGAAAAGAAGGCTCAGTATAGGACACTGCAAGAAAGCAGTAGTAATTCAGAGCAAATACTAATGAATATCACAGACTTATGAGAGAACAAGTGGAAAGCACATCAAAATGTAAGTTTCTAGTGTAGAAAGGATGTTGTACACTGTAGAAATCCTTGAAATAGAGTTAGTTCACATGAATCCAGTGTTTGAAACCACCAGAATTCACTGATAAGTAGTACTCAACTGTAAAACAGTTGAAAGACAAGTGTATATAGCTTCGCAAGTTCAGAGAAGAGTGTATAAAGTTGTTTCTACATGAGGTGAAGTCTCACAAGTAGAGCAGAAGGCCCATTATAGGACACTACAAGAAATCAGTAGTCATTCAGAGCAAATACTAATGAATATCACAGAATAGTGAGAGAACAAGTGTAAAAGACATCAAAATGTAAGTCTCTAGTCTGGAAAGGATGTTGTACACTGCAGAAATCCTTGAAATAGAGTTAGTTCACAGGAAACCAGTGTTTGAAACCACCAGAGTTCACTGAAAAGTAGTATTCAACTGTAAAACAGTTGAAAGACAAGTGTATATAGCTTCGCAAGTTCAGAGAAGAGTGTATAAAGTTGTTCCTACATGAGGTGAAGTCTCACAAGTAGAGCAGAAGGCCCATTATAGGACACTACAAGAAATCAGTAGTCATTCAGAGCAAATACTAATGAATATCACAGAATAGTGAGAAAACAAGTGTAAAAGACATCAAAATGTAAGTTTCTAGTCTAGACAGGATGTTTTACACTACAGAAATCTTTGAAATAGAGTTAGTTCACATGAAACCAGTGTTTGAAACCACCAGAGTTCACTGAAAAGTAGTATTAAACTGTAAAACAGTTGAAAGACAAGTGTATATAGCTTCGCAAGTTCAGAGAAGAGTGTATAAAGTTGCTTCTACATGTGGTGAAGTTCCACAAGTAGAGGAGAAGGCCCATTATAGGAAACAGCTAGAAATCAGTAGTCATGCAGAGCAAATACTAATGAATATCACAGAATAGTGAGAGAACAAGTGTAAAAGACATCAAAATGTAAGTCTCTAGTCTAGACAGGATGTTGTACACTGCAGAAATCCTTGAAATAGAGTTAGTTCACATGAAACCAGTGTTTTATACCACCAGAATACACTGAAAAGTAGTATTCAACTGTAAAACAGTTGAAAGACAAGTGTATATAGCTTCGCAAGTTCAGGGAAGAGTGTATAAAGTTGCTTCTACATGTGGTGATGTTCCACAAGTAGAGGAGAAGGCCCATTATAGGAAACAGCTAGAAATCAGTAGTCATTCAGAGCAAATACTAATGAATATCACAGAATAGTGAGAGAACAAGTGTAAAAGACATCAAAATGTAAGTCTCTAGTCAGGAAAGGATGTTGTACACTGCAGAAATCCTTGAAATAGAGTTAGATCACATGAAACCAGTGTTTTATACCACCAGAATACACTGAAAAGTAGTATTCAACTGTAAAACAGTTGAAAGACAAGTGTATATAGCTTCTCAAGTTCTGAGAAGAGTGTATAAAGTTGTCTCTACATGTGGTGAAGTACCACAAGTAGAGGAGAAGGCCCATTATAGGAAACAGCTAGAAATCAGTAGTCATTCAGAGCAAATACTAATGAATATCACAGACTTATGAGAGAACAAGTGGAAAAGACATCAAAATATAAGTTTCTAGTCTAGAAAGGATGTTATACACTATAGAAATCCTTGAAATAGAGTTACTTCACCAGAAACAAGTGTTTCAACCCACTAGAATTCACTGAAAAGTAGTATTCAACTGTAAAACAGTTGAAAGACAAGTGTATATAGCTTCGCAAGTTCAGAGAATAGTGTATAAAGTTGTTTCTACATGTGGTGAAGTCTCACAAGTAGAGCAGAAGGCCCATTATAGGACACTACAAGAAATCAGTAGTCATTCAGAGCAAATACTAATGAATATCACAGAATAGTGAGAGAACAAGTGTAAAAGACATCAAAATGTAAGTTTCTAGTCTAGAAAGGATGTTGTACACTGCAGAAATCGTTGAAATAGAGTTAGTTCACATGAAACCAGTGTTTGAAACCACCAGAGTTCACTGAAAAGTAGTATTAAACTGTAAAACAGTTGAAAGACAAGTGTATATAGCTTCGCAAGTTCAGAGAAGAGTGTATAAAGTTGCTTCTACATGTGGTGATGGTCCACAAGTAGAGAGGAAGGCCCATTATAGGAAACAGCTAGAAATCAGTAGTCATTCAGAGCAAATACTAATGAATATCACAGAATACTGAGAGAACAAGTGTAAAAGACATCAAAATGTAAGTCTCTAGTCTAGAAAGGATGTTGTACACTGCAGAAATCCTTGAAACAGAGTTAGTTCACATGAAACCAGTGTTTTATACCACCAGAATTCACTGAAAAGTAGTATTCAACTGTAAAACAGTTGAAAGACAAGTGTATATAGCTTCTCAAGTTCTGAGAAGAGTGTATAATGTTGTTTCTACATGTGGTGAAGTCCCACAAGTAGAGGAGAAGGCCCATTATAGGAAACAGCTAGAAATCAGTAGTAATTCTGAGCAAATACTAATGAATATCACAGAATAGTGAGAGAACAAGTGTAAAAGACATCAAAATGTAAGTCTCTAGTCTAGAGAGGATGTTGTACACTGCAGAAATCCTTGAAATAGAGTTAGTTCACATGAAACCAGTGTTTTATACCACCAGAATACACTGAAAAGTAGTATTCAACTGTAAAACAGTTGAAAGACAAGTGTATATAGCTTCGCAAGTTCAGAGAAGAGTGTATAAAGTTGCTTCTACATGTGGTGATGTTCCACAAGTAGAGAGGAAGGCCCATTATAGGAAACAGCTAGAAATCAGTAGTCATTCAGAGCAAATACTAATGAATATCACAGAATAGTGAGAGAACAAGTGTAAAAGACATCAAAATGTAAGTCTCTAGTCTGGAAAGGATGTTGTACACTGCAGAAATCCTTGAAATAGAGTTAGTTCACATGAAACCTGTGTTTGAAACCACCAGAGTTCACTGAAAAGTAGTATTAAACTGTAAAACAGTTGAAAGACAAGTTTATGTAGCTTCGCAAGTTCAGAGAAGAGTGTATAAAGTTGCTTCTACATGTGGTGAAGTCCCACAAGTAGAAAAGAAGGCCCATTATAGGAAACAGCTAGAAATCAGTAGTTATTCTGAGCAAATACTAATGAATATCACAGAATAGTGAGAGAACAAGTGTAAAAGACATCAAAATGTAAGTCTCTAGTCTAGAAAGGATGTTGTACACTGCAGAAATCCTTGAAACAGAGTTAGTTCACATGAAACCAGTGTTTTATACCACCAGAATTCACTGAAAAGTAGTATTCAACTGTAAAACAGTTGAAAGACAAGTGTATATAGCTTCTCAAGTTCTGAGAAGAGTGTATAATGTTGTTTCTACATGTGGTGAAGTCCCACAAGTAGAGGAGAAGGCCCATTATAGGAAACAGCTAGAAATCAGTAGTAATTCTGAGCAAATACTAATGAATATCACAGAATAGTGAGAGAACAAGTGTAAAAGACATCAAAATGTAAGTCTCTAGTCTAGACAGGATGTTGTACACTGCAGAAATCCTTGAAATAGAGTTAGTTCACATGAAACCAGTGTTTTATACCACCAGAATACACTGAAAAGTAGTATTCAACTGTAAAACAGTTGAAAGACAAGTGTATATAGCTTCGCAAGTTCAGAGAAGAGTGTATAAAGTTGCTTCAACATGTGGTGATGTTCCACAAGTAGAGAGGAAGGCCCATTATAGGAAACAGCTAGAAATCAGTAGTCATTCAGAGCAAATACTAATGAATATCACAGAATAGTGAGAGAACAAGTGTAAAAGACATCAAAATGTAAGTCTCTAGTCTGGAAAGGATGTTGTACACTGCAGAAATCCTTGAAATAGAGTTAGTTCACATGAAACCTGTGTTTGAAACCACCAGAGTTCACTGAAAAGTAGTATTAAACTGTAAAACAGTTGAAAGACAAGTTTATGTAGCTTCGCAAGTTCAGAGAAGAGTGTATAAAGTTGCTTCTACATGTGGTGAAGTCCCACAAGTAGAAAAGAAGGCCCATTATAGGAAACAGCTAGAAATCAGTAGTTATTCTGAGCAAATACTAATGAATATCACAGAATAGTGAGAGAACAAGTGTAAAAGACATCAAAATGTAAGTCTCTAGTCTAGACAGGATGTTGTACACTGCAGAAATCCTTGAAATAGAGTTAGTTCACATGAAACCAGTGTTTTATACCACCAGAATACACTGAAAAGTAGTATTCAACTGTAAAACAGTTGAAAGACAAGTGTATATAGCTTCTCAAGTTCTGAGAAGAGTGTATAAAGTTGTCTCTACATGTGGTGAAGTACCACAAGTAGAGGAGAAGGCCCATTATAGGAAACAGCTAGAAATCAGTAGTAATTCTGAGCAAATACTAATGAATATCACAGACTTAGGAGAGAACAAGTGGAAAAGACATCAAAATATAAGTTTCTAGTCTAGAAAGGATGTTATACACTATAGAAATCCTTGAAATAGAGTTACTTCACCAGAAACAAGTGTTTCAACCCACTAGAATTCACTGAAAAGTAGTATTCAACTGTAAAACAGTTGAAAGACAAGTGTATATAGCTTCGCAAGTTCAGAGAATAGTGTATAAAGTTGTTTCTACATGAGGTGAAGTCTCACAAGTAGAGCAGAAGGCCCATTATAGGACACTACAAGAAATCAGTAGTCATTCAGAGCAAATACTAATGAATATCACAGAATAGTGAGAGAACAAGTGTAAAAGACATCAAAATGTAAGTTTCTAGTCTAGAAAGGATGTTGTACACTGCAGAAATCGTTGAAATAGAGTTAGTTCACATGAAACCAGTGTTTGAAACCACCAGAGTTCACTGAAAAGTAGTATTAAACTGTAAAACAGTTGAAAGACAAGTGTATATAGCTTCGCAAGTTCAGAGAAGAGTGTATAAAGATGCTTCTACATGTGGTGAAGTTCCACAAGTAGAGGAGAAGGCCCATTATAGGAAACAGCTAGAAATCAGTAGTCATTCAGAGCAAATACTAATGAATATCACAGAATAGTGAGAGAACAAGTGTAAAAGACATCAAAATGTAAGTCTCTAGTCTAGACAGGATGTTGTACACTGCAGAAATCCTTGAAATAGAGTTAGTTCACATGAAACCAGTGTTTTATACGACCAGAATACACTAAAAAGTAGTATTCAACTGTAAAACAGTTGAAAGACAAGTGTATATAGCTTCGCAAGTTCAGAGAAGAGTGTATAAAGTTGCTTCTACATGTGGTGATGTTCCACAAGTAGAGAGGAAGGCCCATTATAGGAAACAGCTAGAAATCAGTAGTCATTCAGAGCAAATACTAATGAATATCACAGAATAGAGAGAGAACAAGTGTAAAAGACATCAAAATGTAAGTCTCTAGTCTGGAAAGGATGTTGTACACTGCAGAAATCCTTGAAATAGAGTTAGTTCACATGAAACCTGTGTTTGAAACCACCAGAGTTCACTGAAAAGTAGTATTAAACTGTAAAACAGTTGAAAGACAAGTTTATGTAGCTTCGCAAGTTCAGAGAAGAGTGTATAAAGTTGCTTCTACATGTGGTGAAGTCCCACAAGTAGAAAAGAAGGCCCATTATAGGAAACAGCTAGAAATCA
Organism: Cnephaeus nilssonii; assembly: GCF_951640355.1. Taxonomy (NCBI): domain Eukaryota; kingdom Metazoa; phylum Chordata; class Mammalia; order Chiroptera; family Vespertilionidae; genus Cnephaeus; species Cnephaeus nilssonii. The sequence goes on along the minus strand of NC_137086.1, from coordinate 73,165,231 downwards.
GTAGTCATTCTGAGCAAATACTAATGAATATCACAGAATAGTGAGAGAACAAGTGTAAAAGACATCAAAATGTAAGTCTCTAGTCTAGAAAGGATGTTGTACACTGCAGAAATCCTTGAAATAGAGTTAGTTCACATGAAACCAGTGTTTTATACCACCAGAATTCACTGAAAAGTAGTATTCAACTGTAAAACAGTTGAAAGACAAGTGTATATAGCTTCTCAAGTTCTGAGAAGAGTGTATAATGTTGTTTCTACATGTGGTGAAGTCCCACAAGTAGAGGAGAAGGCCCATTATAGGAAACAGCTAGAAATCAGTAGTCATTCTGAGCAAATACTAATGAATATCACAGAATAGTGAGAGAACAAGTGTAAAAGACATCAAAATGTAAGTCTCTAGTCTAGACAGGATGTTGTACACTACAGAAATCCTTGAAATAGAGTTAGATCACATGAAACCAGTGTTTTATACCACCAGAATACACTGAAAAGTAGTATTCAACTGTAAAACAGTTGAAAGACAAGTGTATATAGCTTCTCAAGTTCTGAGAAGAGTGTATAAAGTTGTCTCTACATGTGGTGAAGTACCACAAGTAGAGGAGAAGGCCCATTATAAGAAACAGCTAGAAATCAGTAGTAATTCTGAGCAAATACTAATGAATATCACAGAATAGTGAGAGAACAAGTGTAAAAGACATCAAAATGTAAGTCTCTAGTCTAGACAGGATGTTGTACACTGCAGAAATCCTTGAAATAGAGTTAGATCACATGAAACCAGTGTTTTATACCACCAGAATACACTGAAAAGTAGTATTCAACTGTAAAACAGTTGAAAGACAAGTGTATATAGCTTCTCAAGTTCTGAGAAGAGTGTATAATGTTGTTTCTACATGTGGTGAAGTCCCACAAGTAGAGGAGAAGGCCCATTATAGGAAACAGCTAGAAATCAGTAGTAATTCTGAGCAAATACTAATGAATATCACAGACTTATGAGAGAACAAGTGTAAAAGACATCAAAATGTAAGTTTCTAGTCTAGAAAGGATGTTATACACTACAGAAATCCTTGAAATAGGGTTACTTCACAAGAAACAAGTGTTTCAACCCACTGGAATTCACTAAAAAGTAGTATTTCAGTGTAAAACAGTTGAAAGACAAGTGTATATAGCTTCGCAAGTTCAGAGAAGAGTGTATAAAGTTGTTTCTACATGAGGTGAAGTCTCACAAGTAGAGCAGAAGGCCCATTATAGGACACTACAAGAAATCAGTAGTCATTCAGAGCAAATACTAATGAATATCAGAGAATAGTGAGAGAACAAGTGTAAAAGACATCAAAATGTAAGTCTCTAGTCTGGAAAGGATGTTGTACACTGCAGAAATCCTTGAAATAGAGTTAGTTCACATGAAACCAGTATTTGAAACCAACAGAGTTCACTGAAAAGTAGTATTCAACTGTAAAATAGTTGAAAGACAAGTTTATGTAGCTTCGCAAGTTCAGAGAAGAGTGTATAAACTTGTTTGTACATGTGGTGAAGTCCCACAAGTAGAGGAGAAGGCCCATTATAGGAAACAGCTAGAAATCAGTAGTCATTCAGAGCAAATACTAATGAATATCACAGAATAGTGAGAGAACAAGTGTAAAAGACATCAAAATGTAAGTCTCTAGTCTAGACAGGATGTTTTACACTGCAGAAATCTTTGAAATAGAGTTAGTTCACATGAAACCAGTGTTTGAAACCACCAGAGTTCACTGAAAAGTAGTATTAAACTGTAAAACAGTTGAAAGACAAGTGTATATAGCTTCGCAAGTTCAGAGAAGAGTGTATAAAGTTGCTTCTACATGTGGTGAAGTTCCACAAGTAGAGGAGAAGGCCCATTATAGGAAACAGCTAGAAATCAGTAGTCATTCAGAGCAAATACTAATGAATATCACAGAATAGTGAGAGAACAAGTGTAAAAGACATCAAAATGTAAGTCTCTAGTCTAGAAAGGATGTTGTACACTGTAGAAATCCTTGAAATAGAGTTAGTTCACATGAAACCAGTGTTTGAAACCACCAGAGTTCACTGAAAAGTAGTATTCAACTGTAAAACAGTTGAAAGACAAGTGTATATAGCTTCTCAAGTTCTGAGAAGAGTGTATAATGTTGTTTCTACATGTGGTGAAGTCCCACAAGTAGAGGAGAAGGCCCATTATAGGAAACAGCTAGAAATCAGTAGTAATTCTGAGCAAATACTAATGAAGATCACAGACTTATGAGAGAACAAGTGTAAAAGACATCAAAATGTAAGTTTCTAGTCTAGAAAGGATGTTATACACTACAGAAATCCTTGAAATGGAGTTACTTCACAAGAAACAAGTGTTTCAACCCAATGGAATTCACTAAAAAGTAGCATTTCAGTGTAAAACAGTTGAAAGACAAGTTTATGTAGCTTCGCAAGTTCAGAGAAGAGTGTATAAAGTTGCTTCTACATGTGGTGAAGTCCCACAAGTAGAAAAGAAGGCTCATTATAGGACACTGCAAGAAAGCAGTAGTAATTCAGAGCAAATACTAATGAATATCACAGACTTATGAGAGAACAAGTGGAAAGCACATCAAAATGTAAGTTTCTAGTGTAGAAAGGATGTTGTACCCTGTAGAAATCCTTGAAATAGAGTTAGTTCACATGAATCCAGTGTTTGAAACCACCAGAATTCACTGATAAGTAGTATTCAACTGTAAAACAGTTGAAAGACAAGTGTATATAGCTTCGCAAGTTCAGAGAAGAGTGTATAAAGTTGTTTCTACATGAGGTGAAGTCTCACAAGTAGAGCAGAAGGCCCATTATAGGACACTACAAGAAATCAGTAGTCATTCAGAGCAAATACTAATGAATATCACAGAATAGTGAGAGAACAAGTATAAAAGACATCAAAATGTAAGTCTCTAGTCTAGAAAGGATGTTGTACACTGCAGAAATCCTTGAAATAGAGTTAGTTCACATGAAACCAGTGTTTGAAACAACCAGAGTTCACTGAAAAGTAGTATTCAACTGTAAAACAGTTGAAAGACAAGTGTATATAGCTTCTCAAGTTCTGAGAAGAGTGTATAATGTTGTTTCTACATGTGGTGAAGTCCCACAAGTAGAGGAGAAGGCCCATTATAGGAAACAGCTAGAAATCAGTAGTAATTCTGAGCAAATACTAATGAATATCACAGACTTATGAGAGAACAAGTGTAAAAGACATCAAAATGTAAGTTTCTAGTCTAGAAAGGATGTTATACACTACAGAAATCCTTGAAATAGGGTTACTTCACAAGAAACAAGTGTTTCAACCCACTGGAATTCACTAAAAAGTAGTATTTCAGTGTAAAACAGTTGAAAGACAAGTGTATATAGCTTCGCAAGTTCAGAGAAGAGTGTATAAAGTTGCTTCTACATGTGGTGATGTTCCACAAGTAGACGAGAAGGCCCATTATAGGAAACAGCTAGAAATCAGTAGTCATTCAGAGCAAATACTAATGAATATCACAGACTTATGAGAGAACAAGTGTAAAAGACATCAAAATGTAAGTCTCTAGTCTGGAAAGGATGTTGTACACTGCAGAAATCCTTGAAATAGAGTTACTTCACAAGAAACAAGTGTTTCAACCCACTGGAATTCACTGAAAAGTAGTATTTCAGTGTAAAACAGTTGACAGACAAGTTTATGTAGCTTCGCAAGTTCAGAGAAGAGTGTATAAAGTTGCTTCTACATGTGGTGAAGTCCCACAAGTAGAAAAGAAGGCTCATTATAGGACACTGCAAGGAAGCAGTAGTAATTCAGAGCATATACTAATGAATATCACAGACTTATGAGAGAACAAGTGGAAAGCACATCAAAATGTAAGTTTCTAGTGTAGAAAGGATGTTGTACACTGCAGAAATCGTTGAAATAGAGTTAGTTCACATGAAACCAGTGTTTGAAACCACCAGAGTTCACTGAAAAGTAGTATTAAACTGTAAAACAGTTGAAAGACAAGTGTATATAGCTTCGCAAGTTCAGAGAAGAGTGTATAAAGTTGCTTCTACATGTGGTAATGTTCCACAAGTAGAGGAGAAGGCCCATTATAGGAAACAGCTAGAAATCAGTAGTCATTCAGAGCAAATACTAATGTATATCACAGAATAGTGAGAGAACAAGTGTAAAAGACATCAAAATGTAAGTCTCTAGTCTAGACAGGATGTTGTACACTGCAGAAATCCTTGAAATAGAGTTAGTTCACATGAAACCAGTGTTTTATACCACCAGAATACACTGAAAAGTAGTATTCAACTGTAAAACAGTTGAAAGACACGTGTATATAGCTTCGCAAGTTCAGAGAAGAGTGTATAAAGTTGCTTCTACATGTGGTGATGTTCCACAAGTAGAGGAGAAGGCCCATTATAGGAAACAGCTAGAAATCAGTAGTCATTCAGAGCAAATACTAATGAATATCACAGAATAGTGAGAGAACAAGTGTAAAAGACATCAAAATGTAAGTCTCTAGTCTAGAAAGGATGTTGTACACTGCAGAAATCCTTGAAATAGAGTTAGTTCACATGAAACCAGTGTTTGAAACAACCAGAGTTCACTGAAAAGTAGTATTCAACTGTAAAACAGTTGAAAGACAAGTGTATATAGCTTCTCAAGTTCTGAGAAGAGTGTATAATGTTGTTTCTACATGTGGTGAAGTCCCACAAGTAGAGGAGAAGGCCCATTATAGGAAACAGCTAGAAATCAGTAGTAATTCTGAGCAAATACTAATGAATATCACAGACTTATGAGAGAACAAGTGTAAAAGACATCAAAATGTAAGTTTCTAGTCTAGAAAGGATGTTATACACTACAGAAATCCTTGAAATAGAGTTACTTCACAAGAAACAAGTGTTTCAACCAACTGGAATTCACTAAAAAGTAGTATTTCAGTGTAAAACAGTTGAAAGACAAGTGTATATAGCTTCGCAAGTTCAGAGAAGAGTGTATAAAGTTGCTTCTACATGTGGTGATGTTCCACAAGTAGAGGAGAAGGCCCATTATAGGAAACAGCTAGAAATCAGTAGTCATTCAGAGCAAATACTAATGAATATCACAGACTTATGAGAGAACAAGTGTAAAAGACATCAAAATGTAAGTCTCTAGTCTGGAAAGGATGTTGTACACTGCAGAAATCCTTGAAATAGAGTTACTTCACAAGAAACAAGTGTTTCAACCCACTGGAATTCACTGAAAAGTAGTATTTCAGTGTAAAACAGTTGACAGACAAGTTTATGTAGCTTCACAAGTTCAGAGAAGAGTGTATAAAGTTGCTTCTACATGTGGTGAAGTCCCACAAGTAGAAAAGAAGGCTCATTATAGGACACTGCAAGGAAGCAGTAGTAATTCAGCGCATATACTAATGAATATCACAGACTTATGAGAGAACAAGTGGAAAGCACATCAAAATGTAAGTTTCTAGTGTAGAAAGGATGTTGTACACTGCAGAAATCGTTGAAATAGAGTTAGTTCACATGAAACCAGTGTTTGAAACGACCAGAGTTCACTGAAAAGTAGTATTAAACTGTAAAACAGTTCAAAGACAAGTGTATATAGCTTCGCAAGTTCAGAGAAGAGTGTATAAAGTTGCTTCTACATGTGGTAATGTTCCATAAGTAGAGGAGAAGGCCCATTATAGGAAACAGCTAGAAATCAGTAGTCATTCAGAGCAAATACTAATGTATATCACAGAATAGTGAGAGAACAAGTGTAAAAGACATCAAAATGTAAGTCTCTAGTCTAGACAGGATGTTGTACACTGCAGAAATCCTTGAAATAGAGTTAGTTCACATGAAACCAGTGTTTTATACCACCAGAATACACTGAAAAGTAGTATTCAACTGTAAAACAGTTGAAAGACACGTGTATATAGCTTCTCAAGTTCAGAGAAGAGTGTATAAAGTTGCTTCTACATGTGGTGATGTTCCACAAGTAGAGGAGAAGGCCCATTATAGGAAACAGCTAGAAATCAGTAGTCATTCAGAGCAAATACTAATGAATATCACAGAATAGTGAGAGAACAAGTGTAAAAGACATCAAAATGTAAGTCTCTAGTCTAGACAGGATGTTTTACACTGCAGAAATCTTTGAAATAGAGTTTGTTCACATGAAACCAGTGTTTGAAACCACCAGAGTTCACTGAAAAGTAGTATTAAACTGTAAAACAGTTGAAAGACAAGTGTATATAGCTTCTCAAGTTCTGAGAAGAGTGTATAATGTTGTTTGTTCATGTGGTGAAGTCCCACAAGTAGAGGAGAAGGCCCATTATAGGAAACACCTAGAAATCAGTAGTAATTCTGAGCAAATACTAATGAATATCACAGACTTATGAGAGAACAAGTGTAAAAGACATCAAAATGTAAGTTTCTAGTCTAGAAAGGATGTTATACACTACAGAAATCCTTGAAATAGAGTTACTTCACAAGAAACAAGTGTTTCAACCCACTGGAATTCACTGAAAAGTAGTATTTCAGTGTAAAACAGTTGAAAGACAAGTTTATGTAGCTTCGCAAGTTCAGAGAAGAGTGTATAAAGTTGCTTCTACATGTGGTGAAGTCCCACAAGTAGAAAAGAAGGCTCATTATAGGACACTGCAAGAAAGCAGTAGTAATTCAGACCAAATACTAATGAATATCACAGACTTATGAGAGAACAAGTGGAAAGCACATCAAAATGTAAGTTTCTAGTGTAGAAAGGATGTTGTACACTGTAGAAATCCTTGAAATAGAGTTAGTTCACATGAATCCAGTGTTTGAAACCACCAGAATTCACTGATAAGTAGTATTCAACTGTAAAACAGTTGAAAGACAAGTGTATATAGCTTCGCAAGTTCAGAGAAGAGTGTATAAACTTGTTTCTACATGAGGTGAAGTCTCACAAGTAGAGCAGAAGGCCCATTATAGGACACTACAAGAAATCAGTAGTCATTCAGAGCAAATACTAATGAATATCACAGAATAGTGAGAGAACAAGTGTAAAAGACATCAAAATGTAAGTTTCTAGTCTAGAAAGGATGTTGTACACTGCAGAAATCGTTGAAATAGAGTTAGTTCACATGAAACCAGTGTTTGAAACCACCAGAGTTCACTGAAAAGTAGTATTAAACTGTAAAACAGTTGAAAGACAAGTGTATATAGCTTCGCAAGTTCAGAGAAGAGTGTATAAAGTTGCTTCTACATGTGGTGATGTTCCACAAGTAGAGGAGAAGGCCCATTATAGGAAACAGCTAGAAATCAGTAGTCATTCAGAGCAAATACTAATGAATATCACAGAATAGTGAGAGAACAAGTGTAAAAGACATCAAAATGTAAGTCTCTAGTCTGGAAAGGATGTTGTACACTGCAGAAATCCTTGAAATAGAGTTAGTTCACATGAAACCAGTGTTTTATACCACCAGAGTTCACTGAAAAGTAGTATTCAACTGTAAAACAGTTGAAAGACAAGTGTATATAGCTTCTCAAGTTCTGAGAAGAGTGTATAATGTTGTTTCTACATGTGGTGAAGTCCCACAAGTAGAGGAGAAGGCCCATTATAGGAAACAGCTAGAAATCAGTAGTAATTCTGAGCAAATACTAATGAATATCACAGACTTATGAGAGAACAAGTGTAAAAGACATCAAAATGTAAGTTTCTAGTCTAGAAAGGATGTTATACACTACAGAAATCCTTGAAATAGAGTTACTTCACAAGAAACAAGTGTTTCAACCCACTGGAATTCACTGAAAAGTAGTATTTCAGTGTAAAACAGTTGAAAGACAAGTGTATATAGCTTCGCAAGTTCAGAGAAGAGTGTATAAAGTTGTTTCTACATGAGGTGAAGTCTCACAAGTAGAGCAGAAGGCCCATTATAGGACACTGCAAGAAATCAGTAGTCATTCAGAGCAAATACTAATGAATACCACAGAATAGTGAGAGAACAAGTGTAAAAGACATCAAAATGTAAGTCTCTAGTCTGGAAAGGATGTTGTACACTGCAGAAATCCTTGAAATAGAGTTAGTTCACATGAAACCAGTATTTGAAACCACCAGAGTTCACTGAAAAGTAGTATTCAACTGTAAAACAGTTGAAAGACAAGTTTATGTAGCTTTGCAAGTTCAGAGAAGAGTGTATAAACTTGTTTGTACATGTGGTGAAGTCCCACAAGTAGAGGAGAAGGCCCATTATAGGAAACAGCTAGAAATCAGTAGTCATTCAGAGCAAATACTAATGAATATCACAGAATAGTGAGAGAACAAGTGTAAAAGACATCAAAATGTAAGTCTCTAGTCTAGACAGGATGTTTTACACTGCAGAAATCTTTGAAATAGAGTTTGTTCACATGAAACCAGTGTTTGAAACCACCAGAGTTCACTGAAAAGTAGTATTAAACTGTAAAACAGTTGAAAGACAAGTGTATATAGCTTCTCAAGTTCTGAGAAGAGTGTATAATGTTGTTTGTTCATGTGGTGAAGTCCCACAAGTAGAGGAGAAGGCCCATTATAGGAAACACCTAGAAATCAGTAGTAATTCTGAGCAAATACTAATGAATATCACAGACTTATGAGAGAACAAGTGTAAAAGACATCAAAATGTAAGTTTCTAGTCTAGAAAGGATGTTATACACTACAGAAATCCTTGAAATAGAGTTACTTCACAAGAAACAAGTGTTTCAACCCACTGGAATTCACTGAAAAGTAGTATTTCAGTGTAAAACAGTTGAAAGACAAGTTTATGTAGCTTCGCAAGTTCAGAGAAGAGTGTATAAAGTTGCTTCTACATGTGGTGAAGTCCCACAAGTAGAAAAGAAGGCTCATTATAGGACACTGCAAGAAAGCAGTAGTAATTCAGAGCAAATACTAATGAATATCACAGACTTATGAGAGAACAAGTGGAAAGCACATCAAAATGTAAGTTTCTAGTGTAGAAAGGATGTTGTACACTGTAGAAATCCTTGAAATAGAGTTAGTTCACATGAATCCAGTGTTTGAAACCACCAGAATTCACTGATAAGTAGTATTCAACTGTAAAACAGTTGAAAGACAAGTGTATATAGCTTCGCAAGTTCAGAGAAGAGTGTATAAAGTTGTTTCTACATGAGGTGAAGTCTCACAAGTAGAGCAGAAGGCCCATTATAGGACACTACAAGAAATCAGTAGTCATTCAGAGCAAATACTAATGAATATCACAGAATAGTGAGAGAACAAGTGTAAAAGACATCAAAATGTAAGTCTCTAGTCTGGAAAGGATGTTGTACACTGCAGAAATCCTTGAAATAGAGTTAGTTCACATGAAACCAGTATTTGAAACCACCAGAGTTCACTAAAAAGTAGTATTCAACTGTAAAACAGTTGAAAGACAAGTTTATGTAGCTTCGCAAGTTCAGAGAAGAGTGTATAAACTTGTTTGTACATGTGGTGAAGTCCCACAAGTAGAGGAGAAGGCCCATTATAGGAAACAGCTAGAAATCAGTAGTCATTCAGAGCAAATACTAATGAATATCACAGAATAGTGAGAGAACAAGTGTAAAAGACATCAAAATGTAAGTCTCTAGTCTAGACAGGATGTTTTACACTGCAGAAATCTTTGAAATAGAGTTAGTTCACATGAAACCAGTGTTTGAAACCACCAGAGTTCACTGAAAAGTAGTATTAAAGTGTAAAACAGTTGAAAGACAAGTGTATATAGCTTCGCAAGTTCAGAGAAGAGTGTATAAAGTTGCTTCTACATGTGGTGAAGTTCCACAAGTAGAGGAGAAGGCCCATTATAGGAAACAGATAGAAATCAGTAGTCATTCAGAGCAAATACTAATGAATATCACAGAATAGTGAGAGAACAAGTGTAAAAGACATCAAAATGTAAGTCTCTAATCTAGAAAGGATGTTGTACACTGCAGAAATCCTTGAAATAGAGTTAGTTCACATGAAACCAGTGTTTTATACCACCAGAATTCACTGAAAAGTAGTATTCAACTGTAAAACAGTTGAAAGACAAGTGTATATAGCTTCTCAAGTTCTGAGAAGAGTGTATAATGTTGTTTCTACATGTGGTGAAGTCCCACAAGTAGAGGAGAAGGCCCATTATAGGAAACAGCTAGAAATCAGTAGTAATTCTGAGCAAATACTAATGAATATCACAGACTTGTGAGATAACTAGTGTAAAAGACATCAAAATGTAGGTTTCCAGTCTAGAAAGGATGTTATACACTACAGAAATCCTTGAAATAGAGTTACTTCACAAGAAACAAGTGTTTCAACCCACTGGAATTCACTGAAAAGTAGTATTTCAGTGTAAAACAGTTGAAAGACAAGTTTATGTAGCTTCGCAAGTTCAGAGAAGAGTGTATAAAGTTGCTTCTACATGTGGTGAAGTCCCACAAGTAGAAAAGAAGGCTCATTATAGGACACTGCAAGAAAGCAGTAGTAATTCAGAGCAAATACTAATGAATATCACAGACTTATGAGAGAACAAGTGGAAAGCACATCAAAATGTAAGTTTCTAGTGTAGAAAGGATGTTGTACACTGTAGAAATCCTTGAAATAGAGTTAGTTCACATGAAACCAGTGTTTTATACCACCAGAATTCACTGAAAAGTAGTATTCAACTGTAAAACAGTTGAAAGACACGTGTATATAGCTTCTCAAGTTCTGAGAAGAGTGTATAATGTTGTTTCTACATGTGGTGAAGTCCCACAAGTAGAGGAGAAGGCCCATTATAGGAAACAGCTAGAAATCAGTAGTAATTCTGAGCAAATACTAATGAATATCACAGACTTATGAGAGAACAAGTGTAAAAGACATCAAAATGTAAGTTTCTAGTCTAGAAAGGATGTTATACACTACAGAAATCCTTGAAATGGAGTTACTTCACAAGAAACAAGTGTTTCAACCCACTGGAATTCACTGAAAAGTAGCATTTCAGTGTAAAACAGTTGAAAGACAAGTTTATGTAGCTTCGCAAGTTCAGAGAAGAGTGTATAAAGTTGCTTCTACATGTGGTGAAGTCCCACAAGTAGAAAAGAAGGCTCATTATAGGACACTGCAAGAAAGCAGTAGTAATTCAGAGCAAATACTAATGAATATCACAGACTTATGAGAGAACAAGTGGAAAGCACATCAAAATGTAAGTTTCTAGTGTAGAAAGGATGTTGTACCCTGTAGAAATCCTTGAAATAGAGTTAGTTCACATGAAACCAGTGTTTGAAACCACCAGAGTTCACTGAAAAGTAGTATTAAACTGTAAAACAGTTGAAAGACAAGTGTATATAGCTTCTCAAGTTCTGAGAAGAGTGTATAATGTTGTTTCTACATGTGGTGAAGTCCCACAAGTAGAGGAGAAGGCCCATTATAGGAAACAGCTAGAAATCAGTAGTAATTCTGAGCAAATACTAATGAATATCACAGACTTATGAGAGAACAAGTGTAAAAGACATCAAAATGTAAGTTTCTAGTCTAGAAAGGATGTTATACACTACAGAAATCCTTGAAATAGAGTTACTTCACAAGAAACAAGTGTTTCAACCCACTGGAATTCACTAAAAAGTAGTATTTCAGTGTAAAACAGTTGAAAGACAAGTGTATATAGCTTCGTAAGTTCAGAGAAGAGTGTATAAAGTTGCTTGTACATGTGGTGATGTTCCACAAGTAGAGGAGAAGGCCCATTATAGGAAACAGCTAGAAATCAGTAGTCATTCAGAGCAAATACTAATGAATATCACAGACTTATGAGAGAACAAGTGTAAAAGACATCAAAATGTAAGTCTCTAGTCTGGAAAGGATGTTGTACACTGCAGAAATCCTTGAAATAGAGTTACTTCACAAGAAACAAGTGTTTCAACCCACTGGAATTCACTGAAAAGTAGTATTTCAGTGTAAAACAGTTGACAGACAAGTTTATGTAGCTTCGCAAGTTCAGAGAAGAGTGTATAAAGTTGCTTCTACATGTGGTGAAGTCCCACAAGTAGAAAAGAAGGCTCATTATAGGACACTGCAAGGAAGCAGTAGTAATTCAGAGCATATACTAATGAATATCACAGACTTATGAGAGAACAAGTGGAAAGCACATCAAAATGTAAGTTTCTAGTGTAGAAAGGATGTTGTACACTGCAGAAATCGTTGAAATAGAGTTAGTTCACATGAAACCAGTGTTTGAAACCACCAGAGTTCACTGAAAAGTAGTATTAAACTGTAAAACAGTTGAAAGACAAGTGTATATAGCTTCGCAAGTTCAGAGAAGAGTGTATAAAGTTGCTTCTACATGTGGTAATGTTCCACAAGTAGAGGAGAAGGCCCATTATAGAAAACAGCTAGAAATCAGTAGTCATTCAGAGCAAATACTAATGTATATCACAGAATAGTGAGAGAACAAGTGTAAAAGACATCAAAATGTAAGTCTCTAGTCTAGACAGGATGTTGTACACTGCAGAAATCCTTGAAATAGAGTTAGTTCACATGAAACCAGTGTTTTATACCACCAGAATACACTGAAAAGTAGTATTAAACTGTAAAACAGTTGAAAGACAAGTGTATATAGCTTCGCAAGTTCAGAGAAGAGTGTATAAAGTTGCTTCTACATGTGGTGATGTACCACAAGTAGAGGAGAAGGCCCATTATAGGAAACAGGTAGAAATCAGTAGTCATTCAGAGCAAATACTAATGAATATCACAGAATAGTGAGAGAACAAGTGTAAAAGACATCAAAATGTAAGTCTCTAGTCTAGAAAGGATGTTGTACACTGCAGAAATCCTTGAAATAGAGTTAGTTCACATGAAACCAGTGTTTGAAACAACCAGAGTTCACTGAAAAGTAGTATTCAACTGTAAAACAGTTGAAAGACAAGTGTATATAGCTTCTCAAGTTCTGAGAAGAGTGTATAATGTTGTTTCTACATGTGGTGAAGTCCCACAAGTAGAGGAGAAGGCCCATTATAGGAAACAGCTAGAAATCAGTAGTAATTCTGAGCAAATACTAATGAATATCACAGACTTATGAGAGAACAAGTGTAAAAGACATCAAAATGTAAGTTTCTAGTCTAGAAAGGATGTTATACACTACAGAAATCCTTGAAATAGAGTTACTTCACAAGAAACAAGTGTTTCAACCCACTGGAATTCACTAAAAAGTAGTATTTCAGTGTAAAACAGTTGAAAGACAAGTGTATATAGCTTCGCAAGTTCAGAGAAGAGTGTATAAAGTTGCTTCTACATGTGGTGATGTTCCACAAGTAGAGGAGAAGGCCCATTATACAAACAGCTAGAAATCATTAGTCATTCAGAGCAAATACTAATGAATATCACAGACTTATGAGAGAACAAGTGTAAAAGACATCAAAATGTAAGTCTCTAGTCTGGAAAGGATGTTGTACACTGCAGAAATCCTTGAAATAGAGTTACTTCACAAGAAACAAGTGTTTCAACCCACTGGAATTCACTGAAAAGTAGTATTTCAGTGTAAAACAGTTGACAGACAAGTTTATGTAGCTTCGCAAGTTCAGAGAAGAGTGTATAAAGTTGCTTCTACATGTGGTGAAGTCCCACAAGTAGAAAAGAAGGCTCATTATAGGACACTGCAAGGAAGCAGTAGTAATTCAGAGCATATACTAATGAATATCACAGACTTATGAGAGAACAAGTGGAAAGCACATCAAAATGTAAGTTTCTAGTGTAGAAAGGATGTTGTACACTGCAGAAATCGTTGAAATAGAGTTAGTTCACATGAAACCAGTGTTTGAAACCACCAGAGTTCACTGAAAAGTAGTATTAAACTGTAAAACAGTTGAAAGACAAGTGTATATAGCTTCGCAAGTTCAGAGAAGAGTGTATAAAGTTGCTTCTACATGTGGTAATGTTCCACAAGTAGAGGAGAAGGCCCATTATAGGAAACAGCTAGAAATCAGTAGTCATTCAGAGCAAATACTAATGTATATCACAGAATAGTGAGAGAACAGTGTAAAAGACATCAAAATGTAAGTCTCTAGTCTAGACAGGATGTTGTACACTGCAGAAATCCTTGAAATAGAGTTAGTTCACATGAAACCAGTGTTTTATACCACCAGAATACACTGAAAAGTAGTATTAAACTGTAAAACAGTTGAAAGACAAGTGTATATAGCTTCGCAAGTTCAGAGAAGAGTGTATAAAGTTGCTTCTACATGTGGTGATGTTCCACAAGTAGAGGAGAAGGCCCATTATAGGAAACAGGTAGAAATCAGTAGTCATTCAGAGCAAATACTAATGAATATCACAGAATAGTGAGAGAACAAGTGTAAAAGACATCAAAATGTAAGTCTCTAGTCTAGAAAGGATGTTGTACACTGCAGAAATCCTTGAAATAGAGTTAGTTCACATGAAACCAGTGTTTGAAACAACCAGAGTTCACTGAAAAGTAGTATTCAACTGTAAAACAGTTGAAAGACAAGTGTATATAGCTTCTCAAGTTCTGAGAAGAGTGTATAATGTTGTTTCTACATGTGGTGAAGTCCCACAAGTAGAGGAGAAGGCCCATTATAGGAAACAGCTAGAAATCAGTAGTAATTCTGAGCAAATACTAATGAATATCACAGACTTATGAGAGAACAAGTGTAAAAGACATCAAAATGTAAGTTTCTAGTCTAGAAAGGATGTTATACACTACAGAAATCCTTGAAATAGAGTTACTTCACAAGAAACAAGTGTTTCAACCCACTGGAATTCACTAAAAAGTAGTATTTCAGTGTAAAACAGTTGAAAGACAAGTGTATATAGCTTCGCAAGTTCAGAGAAGAGTGTATAAAGTTGCTTCTACATGTGGTGATGTTCCACAAGTAGAGGAGAAGGCCCATTATACAAACAGCTAGAAATCATTAGTCATTCAGAGCAAATACTAATGAATATCACAGACTTATGAGAGAACAAGTGTAAAAGACATCAAAATGTAAGTCTCTAGTCTGGAAAGGATGTTGTACACTGCAGAAATCCTTGAAATAGAGTTACTTCACAAGAAACAAGTGTTTCAACCCACTGGAATTCACTGAAAAGTAGTATTTCAGTGTAAAACAGTTGACAGACAAGTTTATGTAGCTTCGCAAGTTCAGAGAAGAGTGTATAAAGTTGCTTCTACATGTGGTGAAGTCCCACAAGTAGAAAAGAAGGCTCATTATAGGACACTGCAAGGAAGCAGTAGTAATTCAGAGCATATACTAATGAATATCACAGACTTATGAGAGAACAAGTGGAAAGCACATCAAAATGTAAGTTTCTAGTGTAGAAAGGATGTTGTACACTGCAGAAATCGTTGAAATAGAGTTAGTTCACATGAAACCAGTGTTTGAAACCACCAGAGTTCACTGAAAAGTAGTATTAAACTGTAAAACAGTTGAAAGACAAGTGTATATAGCTTCGCAAGTTCAGAGAAGAGTGTATAAAGTTGCTTCTACATGTGGTAATGTTCCACAAGTAGAGGAGAAGGCCCATTATAGGAAACAGCTAGAAATCAGTAGTCATTCAGAGCAAATACTAATGTATATCACAGAATAGTGAGAGAACAGTGTAAAAGACATCAAAATGTAAGTCTCTAGTCTAGACAGGATGTTGTACACTGCAGAAATCCTTGAAATAGAGTTAGTTCACATGAAACCAGTGTTTTATACCACCAGAATACACTGAAAAGTAGTATTCAACTGTAAAACAGTTGAAAGACACGTGTATATAGCTTCGCAAGTTCAGAGAAGAGTGTATAAAGTTGCTTCTACATGTGGTGAAGTCGCACAAGTAGAGGAGAAGGCCCATTATAGGAAACAGGTAGAAATCAGTAGTCATTCAGAGCAAATACTAATGAATCTCACAGAATAGTGAGAGAACAAGTGTAAAAGACATCAAAATGTAAGTCTCTAGTCTAGACAGGATGTTCTACACTGCAGAAATCCTTGAAATAGAGTTAGTTCACATGAAACCAGTGTTTTATACCACCAGAATACACTGAAAAGTAGTATTCAACTGTAAAACAGTTGAAAGACAAGTGTATATAGCTTCGCAAGTTCAGAGAAGAGTGTATAAAGTTGCTTCTACATGTGGTGATGTTCCACAAGTAGAGGAGAAGGCCCATTATAGGAAACAGCTAGAAATCAGTAGTCATTCAGAGCAAATACTAATGAATATCACAGAATAGTGAGAGAACAAGTGTAAAAGACATCAAAATGTAAGTCTCTAGTCTGGAAAGGATGTTGTACACTGCAGAAATCCTTGAAATAGAGTTAGTTCACATGAAACCAGTGTTTTATACCACCAGAGTTCACTGAAAAGTAGTATTCAACTGTAAAACAGTTGAAAGACAAGTGTATATAGCTTCTCAAGTTCTGAGAAGAGTGTATAATGTTGTTTCTACATGTGGTGAAGTCCCACAAGTAGAGGAGAAGGCCCATTATAGGAAACAGCTAGAAATCAGTAGTAATTCTGAGCAAATACTAATGAATATCACAGACTTATGAGAGAACAAGTGTAAAAGACATCAAAATGTAAGTTTCTAGTCTAGAAAGGATGTTATACACTACAGAAATCCTTGAAATAGAGTTACTTCACAAGAAACAAGTGTTTCAACCCACTGGAATTCACTGAAAAGTAGTATTTCAGTGTAAAACAGTTGAAAGACAAGTGTATATAGCTTCGCAAGTTCAGAGAAGAGTGTATAAAGTTGCTTGTACATGTGGTGATGTTCCACAAGTAGAGGAGAAGGCCCATTATAGGAAACAGCTAGAAATCAGTAGTCATTCAGAGCAAATACTAATGAATATCACAGACTTATGAGAGAACAAGTGTAAAAGACATCAAAATGTAAGTCTCTAGTCTGGAAAGGATGTTGTACACTGCAGAAATCCTTGAAATAGAGTTACTTCACAAGAAACAAGTGTTTCAACCCACTGGAATTCACTGAAAAGTAGTATTTCAGTGTAAAACAGTTGAAAGACAAGTTTATGTAGCTTCGCAAGTTCAGAGAAGAGTGTATAAAGTTGCTTCTACATGTGGTGAAGTCCCACAAGTAGAAAAGAAGGCTCATTATAGGACACTGCAAGAAAGCAGTAGTAATTCAGAGCAAATACTAATGAATATCACAGACTTATGAGAGAACAAGTGGAAAGCACATCAAAATGTAAGTTTCTAGTGTAGAAAGGATGTTGTACACTGTAGAAATCCTTGAAATAGAGTTAGTTCACATGAATCCAGTGTTTGAAACCACCAGAATTCACTGATAAGTAGTATTCAACTGTAAAACAGTTGAAAGACAAGTGTATATAGCTTCGCAAGTTCAGAGAAGAGTGTATAAAGTTGTTTCTACATGAGGTGAAGTCTCACAAGTAGAGCAGAAGGCCCATTATAGGACACTGCAAGAAATCAGTAGTCATTCAGAGCAAATACTAATGAATACCACAGAATAGTGAGAGAACAAGTGTAAAAGACATCAAAATGTAAGTCTCTAGTCTGGAAAGGATGTTGTACACTGCAGAAATCCTTGAAATAGAGTTAGTTCACATGAAACCAGTATTTGAAACCACCAGAGTTCACTGAAAAGTAGTATTCAACTGTAAAACAGTTGAAAGACAAGTTTATGTAGCTTCGCAAGTTCAGAGAAGAGTGTATAAACTTGTTTGTACATGTGGTGAAGTCCCACAAGTAGAGGAGAAGGCCCATTATAGGAAACAGCTAGAAATCAGTAGTCATTCAGAGCAAATACTAATGAATATCACAGAATAGTGAGAGAACAAGTGTAAAAGACATCAAAATGTAAGTCTCTAGTCTAGACAGGATGTTTTACACTGCAGAAATCTTTGAAATAGAGTTTGTTCACATGAAACCAGTGTTTGAAACCACCAGAGTTCACTGAAAAGTAGTATTAAACTGTAAAACAGTTGAAAGACAAGTGTATATAGCTAATCAAGTTCTGAGAAGAGTGTCTAATGTTGTTTCTACATGTGGTGAAGTCCCACAAGTAGAGGAGAAGGCCCATTATAGGAAACAGCTAGAAATCAGTAGTAATTCTGAGCAAATACTAATGAATATCACAGACTTATGAGAGAACAAGTGTAAAAGACATCAAAATGTAAGTTTCTAGTCTAGAAAGGATGTTATACACTACAGAAATCCTTGAAATGGAGTTACTTCACAAGAAACAAGTGTTTCAACCCACTGGAATTCACTGAAAAGTAGCATTTCAGTGTAAAACAGTTGAAAGACAAGTTTATGTAGCTTCGCAAGTTCAGAGAAGAGTGTATAAAGTTGCTTCTACATGTGGTGAAGTCCCACAAGTAGAAAAGAAGGCTCATTATAGGACACTGCAAGAAAGCAGTAGTAATTCAGAGCAAATACTAATGAATATCACCGACTTATGAGAGAACAAGTGGAAAGCACATCAAAATGTAAGTTTCTAGTGTAGAAAGGATGTTGTACCCTGTAGAAATCCTTGAAATAGAGTTAGTTCACATGAATCCAGTGTTTGAAACCACCAGAATTCACTAAGTAGTATTCAACTGTAAAACAGTTGAAAGACAAGTGTATATAGCTTCGCAAGTTCAGAGAAGAGTGTATAAAGTTGTTTCTACATGAGGTGAAGTCTCACAAGTAGAGCAGAAGGCCCATTATAGGAAACAGCTAGAAATCAGTAGTCATTCAGAGCAAATACTAATGAATATCACAGAATAGTGAGAGAACAAGTGTAAAAGACATCAAAATGTAAGTCTCTAGTCTAGACAGGATGTTTTACACTGCAGAAATCTTTGAAATAGATTTAGTTCACATGAAACCAGTGTTTGAAACCACCAGAGTTCACTGAAAAGTAGTATTAAACTGTAAAACAGTTGAAAGACAAGTGTATATAGCTTCGCAAGTTCAGAGAAGAGTGTATAAAGTTGCTTCTACATGTGTTGAAGTTCCACAAGTAGAGGAGAAGGCCCATTATAGGAAACAGCTAGAAATCAGTAGTCACTCAGAGCAAATACTAATGAATATCACAGAATAGTGAGAGAACAAGTATAAAAGACATCAAAATGTAAGTCTCTAGTCTAGAAAGGATGTTGTACACTGCAGAAATCCTTGAAATAGAGTTAGTTCACATGAAACCAGTGTTTGAAACAACCAGAGTTCACTGAAAAGTAGTATTCAACTGTAAAACAGTTGAAAGACAAGTGTATATAGCTTCTCAAGTTCTGAGAAGAGTGTATAATGTTGTTTCTACATGTGGTGAAGTCCCACAAGTAGAGGAGAAGGCCCATTATAGGAAACAGCTAGAAATCAGTAGTAATTCTGAGCAAATACTAATGAATATCACAGACTTATGAGAGAACAAGTGTAAAAGACATCAAAATGTAAGTTTCTAGTCTAGAAAGGATGTTATACACTACAGAAATCCTTGAAATAGAGTTACTTCACAAGAAACAAGTGTTTCAACCCACTGGAATTCACTAAAAAGTAGTATTTCAGTGTAAAACAGTTGAAAGACAAGTGTATATAGCTTCGCAAGTTCAGAGAAGAGTGTATAAAGTTGCTTCTACATGTGGTGATGTTCCACAAGTAGAGGAGAAGGCCCATTATAGGAAACAGCTAGAAATCAGTAGTCATTCAGAGCAAATACTAATGAATATCACAGACTTATGAGAGAACAAGTGTAAAAGACATCAAAATGTAAGTCTCTAGTCTGGAAAGGATGTTGTACACTGCAGAAATCCTTGAAATAGAGTTACTTCACAAGAAACAAGTGTTTCAACCCACTGGAATTCACTGAAAAGTAGTATTTCAGTGTAAAACAGTTGACAGACAAGTTTATGTAGCTTCGTAAGTTCAGAGAAGAGTGTATAAAGTTGCTTCTACATGTGGTGAAGTCCCACAAGTAGAAAAGAAGGCTCATTATAGGACACTGCAAGGAAGCAGTAGTAATTCAGAGCATATACTAATGAATATCACAGACTTATGAGAGAACAAGTGGAAAGCACATCAAAATGTAAGTTTCTAGTGTAGAAAGGATGTTGTACACTGCAGAAATCGTTGAAATAGAGTTAGTTCACATGAAACCAGTGTTTGAAACCACCAGAGTTCACTGAAAAGTAGTATTAAACTGTAAAACAGTTGAAAGACAAGTGTATATAGCTTCGCAAGTTCAGAGAAGAGTGTATAAAGTTGCTTCTACATGTGGTAATGTTCCACAAGTAGAGGAGAAGGCCCATTATAGGAAACAGCTAGAAATCAGTAGTCATTCAGAGCAAATACTAATGTATATCACAGAATAGTGAGAGAACAAGTGTAAAAGACATCAAAATGTAAGTCTCTAGTCTAGACAGGATGTTGTACACTGCAGAAATCCTTGAAATAGAGTTAGTTCACATGAAACCAGTGTTTTATACCACCAGAATACACTGAAAAGTAGTATTCAACTGTAAAACAGTTGAAAGACACGTGTATATAGCTTCGCAAGTTCAGAGAAGAGTGTATAAAGTTGCTTCTACATGTGGTGATGTTCCACAAGTAGAGGAGAAGGCCCATTATAGGAAACAGCTAGAAATCAGTAGTCATTCAGAGCAAATACTAATGAATATCACAGAATAGTGAGAGAACAAGTGTAAAAGACATCAAAATGTAAGTCTCTAGTCTGGAAAGGATGTTGTACACTGCAGAAATCCTTGAAATAGAGTTAGTTCACATGAAACCAGTGTTTTATACCACCAGAATACACTGAAAAGTAGTATTCAACTGTAAAACAGTTGAAAGACAAGTGTATATAGCTTCGCAAGTTCAGAGAAGAGTGTATAAAGTTGCTTCTACATGTGGTGATGTTCCACAAGTAGAGGAGAAGGCCCATTATAGGAAACAGCTAGAAATCAGTAGTCATTCAGAGCAAATACTAATGAATATCACAGAATAGTGAGAGAACAAGTGTAAAAGACATCAAAATGTAAGTCTCTAGTCTGGAAAGGATGTTGTACACTGCAGAAATCCTTGAAATAGAGTTAGTTCACATGAAACCAGTGTTTTATACCACCAGAGTTCACTGAAAAGTAGTATTCAACTGTAAAACAGTTGAAAGACAAGTGTATATAGCTTCTCAAGTTCTGAGAAGAGTGTATAATGTTGTTTGTACATGTGGTGAAGTCCCACAAGTAGAGGAGAAGGCCCATTATAGGAAACACCTAGAAATCAGTAGTAATTCTGAGCAAATACTAATGAATATCACAGACTTATGAGAGAACAAGTGTAAAAGACATCAAAATGTAAGTTTCTAGTCTAGAAAGGATGTTATACACTACAGAAATCCTTGAAATAGAGTTACTTCACAAGAAACAAGTGTTTCAACCCACTGGAATTCACTGAAAAGTAGTATTTCAGTGTAAAACAGTTGAAAGACAAGTTTATGTAGCTTCGCAAGTTCAGAGAAGAGTGTATAAAGTTGCTTCTACATGTGGTGAAGTCCCACAAGTAGAAAAGAAGGCTCATTATAGGACACTGCAAGAAAGCAGTAGTAATTCAGACCAAATACTAATGAATATCACAGACTTATGAGAGAACAAGTGGAAAGCACATCAAAATGTAAGTTTCTAGTGTAGAAAGGATGTTGTACACTGTAGAAATCCTTGAAATAGAGTTAGTTCACATGAATCCAGTGTTTGAAACCACCAGAATTCACTGATAAGTAGTATTCAACTGTAAAACAGTTGAAAGACAAGTGTATATAGCTTCGCAAGTTCAGAGAATAGTGTATAAAGTTGTTTCTACATGAGGTGAAGTCTCACAAGTAGAGCAGAAGGCCCATTATAGGACACTACAAGAAATCAGTAGTCATTCAGAGCAAATACTAATGAATATCACAGAATAGTGAGAGAACAAGTGTAAAAGACATCAAAATGTAAGTTTCTAGTCTAGAAAGGATGTTGTACACTGCAGAAATCGTTGAAATAGAGTTAGTTCAAATGAAACCAGTGTTTGAAACCACCAGAGTTCACTGAAAAGTAGTATTAAACTGTAAAACAGTTGAAAGACAAGTGTATATAGCTTCGCAAGTTCAGAGAAGAGTGTATAAAGTTGCTTCTACATGTGGTGAAGTTCCACAAGTAGAGGAGAAGGCCCATTATAGGAAACAGCTAGAAATCAGTAGTCATTCAGAGCAAATACTAATGTATATCACAGAATAGTGAGAGAACAAGTGTAAAAGACATCAAAATGTAAGTCTCTAGTCTAGACAGGATGTTGTACACTGCAGAAATCCTTGAAATAGAGTTAGTTTACATGAAACCAGTGTTTTATACCACCAGAATACACTGAAAAGTAGTATTCAACTGTAAAACAGTTGAAAGACAAGTGTATATAGCTTCGCAAGTTCAGAGAAGAGTGTATAAAGTTGCTTATACATGTGGTGATGTTCCACAAGTAGAGGAGAAGGCCCATTATAGGAAACAGCTAGAAATCAGTAGTCATTCAGAGCAAATACTAATGAATATCACAGAATAGTGAGAGAACAAGTGTAAAAGACATCAAAATGTAAGTCTCTAGTCTGGAAAGGATGTTGTACACTGCAGAAATCCTTGAAATAGAGTTAGTTCACATGAAACCAGTATTTGAAACCACAAGAGTTCACTGAAAAGTAGTATTCAACTGTAAAACAGTTGAAAGACAAGTTTATGTAGCTTCGCAAGTTCACAGAAGAGTGTATAAACTTGTTTGTACATGTGGTGAAGTCCCACAAGTAGAGGAGAAGGCCCATTATAGGAAACAGCTAGAAATCAGTAGTCATTCAGAGCAAATACTAATGAATATCACAGAATAGTGAGAGAACAAGTGTAAAAGACATCAAAATGTAAGTCTCTAGTCTAGACAGGATGTTTTACACTGCAGAAATCTTTGAAATAGAGTTAGTTCATATGAAACCAGTGTTTGAAACCACCAGAGTTCACTGAAAAGTAGTATTAAACTGTAAAACAGTTGAAAGACAAGTGTATATAGATTCGCAAGTTCAGAGAAGAGTGTATAAAGTTGCTTCTACATGTGGTGAAGTTCCACAAGTAGAGGAGAAGGCCCATTATAGGAAACAGCTAGAAATCAGTAGTCATTCAGAGCAAATACTAATGAATATCACAGAATAGTGAGAGAACAAGTGTAAAAGACATCAAAATGTAAGTCTCTAGTCTAGAAAGGATGTTGTACACTGCAGAAATCCTTGAAATAGAGTTAGTTCACATGAAACCAGTGTTTTATACCACCAGAATTCACTGAAAAGTAGTATTCAACTGTAAAACAGTTGAAAGACAAGTGTATATAGCTTCTCAAGTTCTGAGAAGAGTGTATAATGTTGTTTCTACATGTGGTGAAGTCCCACAAGTAGAGGAGAAGGCCCATTATAGGAAACAGCTAGAAATCAGTAGTCATTCAGAGCAAATACTAATGAATATCACAGAATAGTGAGAGAACAAGTGTAAAAGACATCAAAATGTAAGTCTCTAGTCTAGACAGGATGTTTTACACTGCAGAAATCTTTGAAATAGAGTTAGTTCACATGAAACCAGTGTTTGAAACCACCAGAGTTCACTGAAAAGTAGTATTAAACTGTAAAACAGTTGAAAGACAAGTGTATATAGCTTCGCAAGTTCAGAGAAGAGTGTATAAAGTTGCTTCTACATGTGGTGAAGTTCTACAAGTAGAGGAGAAGGCCCATTATAGGAAACAGCTAGAAATCAGTAGTCATTCAGAGCAAATACTAATGAATATCACAGAATAGTGAGAGAACAAGTGTAAAAGACATCAAAATTTAAGTCTCTAGTCTAGAAAGGATGTTGTACACTGCAGAAATCCTTGAAATAGAGTTAGTTCACATGAAACCAGTGTTTGAAACCACCAGAGTTCACTGAAAAGTAGTATTCAACTGTAAAACAGTTGAAAGACAAGTGTATATAGCTTCTCAAGTTCTGAGAAGAGTGTATAATGTTGTTTCTACATGTGGTGAAGTCCCACAAGTAGAGGAGAAGGCCCATTATACGAAACAGCTAGAAATCAGTAGTAATTCTGAGCAAATACTAATGAATATCACAGACTTATGAGAGAACAAGTGTAAAAGACATCAAAATGTAAGTTTCTAGTCTAGAAAGGATGTTATACACTACAGAAATCCTTGAAATAGAGTTACTTCACAAGAAACAAGTGTTTCAACCCACTGGAATTCACTGAAAAGTAGTATTTCAGTGTAAAACAGTTGAAAGACAAGTTTATGTAGCTTCGCAAGTTCAGAGAAGAGTGTATAAAGTTGCTTCTACATGTGGTGAAGTCCCACAAGTAGAAAAGAAGGCTCATTATAGGACACTGCAAGAAAGCAGTAGTAATTCAGAGCAAATACTAATGAATATCACAGACTTATGAGAGAACAAGTGGAAAGCACATCAAAATGTAAGTTTCTAGTGTAGAAAGCATGTTGTACACTGTAGAAATTCTTGAAATAGAGTTAGGTCACATGAATCCAGTGTTTGAAACCACCAGAATTCACTGATAAGTAGTATTCAACTGTAAAACAGTTGAAAGACAAGTGTATATAGCTTCGCAAGTTCAGAGAAGAGTGTATAAAGTTGTTTCTACATGAGGTGAAGTCTCACAAGTAGAGCAGAAGGCCCATTATAGGACACTACAAGAAATCAGTAGTCATTCAGAGCAAATACTAATGAATATCACAGAATAGTGAGAGAACAAGTGTAAAAGACAACAAAATGTAAGTTTCTATCTAGAAAGGATGTTGTACACTGCAGAAATCGTTGAAATAGAGTTAGTTCACATGAAACCAGTGTTTGAAACCACCAGAGTTCACTGAAAAGTAGTATTAAACTGTAAAACAGTTGAAAGACAAGTGTATATAGCTTCGCAAGTTCAGAGAAGAGTGTATAAAGTTGCTTCTACATGTGGTGAAGTTCCCTAAGTAGAGGAGAAGGCCCATTATAGGAAACAGCTAGAAATCAGTAGTCATTCAGAGCAAATACTAATGTATATCACAGAATAGTGAGAGAACAAATGTAAAAGACATCAAAATGTAAGTCTCTACTCTGGAAAGGATGTTGTACACTGCAGAAATCCTTGAAATAGAGTTAGTTCACATGAAACCAGTGTTTGAAACCACCAGAGTTCACTGAAAAGTAGTATTCAACTGTAAAACAGTTGAAAGACAAGTGTATATAGCTTCGCAAGTTCAGAGAAGAGTGTATAAAGTTGCTTCTACATGTGGTGAAGTTCCACAAGTAGGGGAGAAGGCCCATTATAGGAAACAGCTAGAAATCAGTAGTCATTCAGAGCAAATACTATTGAATATCACAGAATAGTGAGAGAACAAGTGTAAAAGACATCAAAATGTAAGTCTCTAGTCTAGAAAGGATGTTGTACACTGCAGAAATCCTTGAAATAGAGTTAGGTCACATGAAACCAGTGTTTGAAACCACCAGAGTTCACTGAAAAGTAGTATTCAACTGTAAAACAGTTGAAAGACAAGTGTATATAGCTTCTCAAGTTCTGAGAAGAGTGTATAATGTTGTTTCTACATGTGGTGAAGTCCCACAAGTAGAGGAGAAGGCCCATTATAGGAAACAGCTAGAAATCAGTAGTAATTCTGAGCAAATACTAATGAATATCACAGACTTATGAGAGAACAAGTGTAAAAGACATCAAAATGTAAGTTTCTAGTCTAGAAAGGATGTTATACACTACAGAAATCCTTGAAATAGAGTTACTTCACAAGAAACAAGTGTTTCAACCCACTGGAATTCACTGAAAAGTAGTATTTCAGTGTAAAACAGTTGAAAGACAAGTTTATGTAGCTTCGCAAGTTCAGAGAAGAGTGTATAAAGTTGCTTCTACATGTGGTGAAGTCCCACAAGTAGAAAAGAAGGCTCATTATAGGACACTGCAAGAAAGCAGTAGTAATTCAGAGCAAATACTAATGAATATCACAGACTTATGAGAGAACAAGTGAAAAGCACATCAAAATGTAAGTTTCTAGTGTAGAAAGGATGTTGTACACTGTAGAAATCCTTGAAATAGAGTTAGTTCACATGAATCCAGTGTTTGAAACCACCAGAATTCACTGATAAGTAGTATTCAAGTGTAAAACAGTTGAAAGACAAGTGTATATAGCTTCGCAAGTTCAGAGAAGAGTGTATAAAGTTGTTTCTACATGAGGTGAAGTCTCACAAGTAGAGTAGAAGGCCCATTATAGGACACTACAAGAAATCAGTAGTCATTCAGAGCGAATACTAATGAATATCACAGAATAGTGAGAGAACAAGTGTAAAAGACATCAAAATGTAAGTCTCTAGTCTGGAAAGGATGTTGTACACTGCAGAAATTTTTGAAATAGTGTTAGTTCACATGAAACCAGTATTTGAAACCACCAGAGTTCACTGAAAAGTAGTATTCAACTGTAAAACAGTTGAAAGACAAGTTTATGTAGCTTCGCAAGTTCACAGAAGAGTGTATAAACTTGTTTGTACATGTGGTGAAGTCCCACAAGTAGAGGAGAAGGCCCATTATAGGAAACAGCTAGAAATCAGTAGTCATTCAGAGCAAATACTAATGAATATCACAGAATAGTGAGAGAACAAGTGTAAAAGACATCAAAATGTAAGTCTCTAGTCTAGACAGGATGTTTTACACTGCAGAAATCTTTGAAATAGAGTTAGTTCACATGAAACCAGTGTTTGAAACCACCAGAGTTCACTGAAAAGTAGTATTCAACTGTAAAACAGTTGAAAGACAAGTGTATATAGCTTCGCAAGTTCAGAGAAGAGTGTATAAAGTTGCTTCTACATCTGGTGAAGTTCCACAAGTAGAGGAGAAGGCCCATTATAGGAAACAGCTAGAAATCAGTAGTCATTCAGAGCAAATACTAATGAATATCACAGAATAGTGAGAGAACAAGTGTAAAAGACATCAAAATGTAAGTCTCTAGTCTAGAAAGGATGTTGTACACTGCAGAAATCCTTGAAATAGAGTTAGTTCACATGAAACCAGTGTTTGAAACCACCAGAGTTCACTGAAAAGTAGTATTCAACTGTAGAACAGTTGAACGACAAGTGTATATAGCTTCTCAAGTTCTGAGAAGAGTGTATAATGTTGTTTCTACATGTGGTGAAGTCCCACAAGTAGAGGAGAAGGCCCATTATAAGAAACAGCTAGAATTCAGTAGTAATTCTGAGCAAATACTAATGAATATCACAGACTTATGAGAGAACAAGTGTAAAAGACATCAAAATGTAAGTTTCTAGTCTAGAAAGGATGTTATACACTACAGAAATCCTTGAAATAGAGTTACTTCACAAGAAACAAGTGTTTCAACGCACTGGAATTCACTGAAAAGTAGTATTTCAGTGTAAAACAGTTGAAAGACAAGTTTATGTAGCTTCGCAAGTTCAGAGAAGAGTGTATAAAGTTGCTTCTACATGTGGTGAAGTTCCACAAGTAGAGGAGAAGGCCCATTATAGGAAACAGCTAGAAATCAGTAGTCATTCAGAGCAAATACTAATGTATATCACAGAATAGTGAGAGAACAAGTGTAAAAGACATCAAAATGTAAGTCTCTAGTCTAGACAGGATGTTGTACACTGCAGAAATCCTTGAAATAGAGTTAGTTTACATGAATCCAGTGTTTGAAACCACCAGAATTCACTGATAAGTAGTATTCAACTGTAAAACAGTTGAAAGACAAGTGTATATAGCTTCGCAAGTTCAGAGAAGAGTGTATAAAGTTGTTTCTACATGAGGTGAAGTCTCACAAGTAGAGCAGAAGGCCCATTATAGGACACTACAAGAAATCAGTAGTCATTCAGAGCAAATACTAATGAATATCACAGAATAGTGAGAGAACAAGTGTAAAAGACATCAAAATGTAAGTTTCTAGTCTAGAAAGGATGTTGTACACTGCAGAAATCGTTGAAATAGAGTTAGTTCAAATGAAACCAGTGTTTGAAACCACCAGAGTTCACTGAAAAGTAGTATTAAACTGTAAAACAGTTGAAAGACAAGTGTATATAGCTTCGCAAGTTCAGAGAAGAGTGTATAAAGTTGCTTCTACATGTGGTGAAGTTCCACAAGTAGAGGAGAAGGCCCATTATAGGAAACAGCTAGAAATCAGTAGTCATTCAGAGCAAATACTAATGTATATCACAGAATAGTGAGAGAACAAGTGTAAAAGACATCAAAATGTAAGTCTCTAGTCTAGACAGGATGTTGTACACTGCAGAAATCCTTGAAATAGAGTTAGTTTACATGAAACCAGTGTTTTATACCACCAGAATACACTGAAAAGTAGTATTCAACTGTAAAACAGTTGAAAGACAAGTGTATATAGCTTCGCAAGTTCAGAGAAGAGTGTATAAAGTTGCTTATACATGTGGTGATGTTCCACAAGTAGAGGAGAAGGCCCATTATAGGAAACAGCTAGAAATCAGTAGTCATTCAGAGCAAATACTAATGAATATCACAGAATAGTGAGAGAACAAGTGTAAAAGACATCAAAATGTAAGTCTCTAGTCTGGAAAGGATGTTGTACACTGCAGAAATCCTTGAAATAGAGTTAGTTCACATGAAACCAGTATTTGAAACCACCAGAGTTCACTGAAAAGTAGTATTCAACTGTAAAACAGTTGAAAGACAAGTTTATGTAGCTTCGCAAGTTCACAGAAGAGTGTATAAACTTGTTTGTACATGTGGTGAAGTCCCACAAGTAGAGGAGAAGGCCCATTATAGGAAACAGCTAGAAATCAGTAGTCATTCAGAGCAAATACTAATGAATATCACAGACTTATGAGAGAACAAGTGTAAAAGACATCAAAATGTAAGTTTCTAGTCTAGAAAGGATGTTATACACTACAGAAATCTTTGAAATAGAGTTACTTCACAAGAAACAAGTGTTTCAACGCACTGGAATTCACTGAAAAGTAGTATTTCAGTGTAAAACAGTTGAAAGACAAGTTTATGTAGCTTCGCATATTCAGAGAAGAGTGTATAAAGTTGCTTCTACATGTGGTGAAGTCCCACAAGTAGAAAAGAAGGCTCATTATAGGACACTGCAAGAAAGCAGTAGTAATTCAGAGCAAATACTAATGAATATCACAGAATTATGAGAGAACAAGTGGAAAGCACATCAAAATGTAAGTTTCTAGTGTAGAAAGGATGTTGTACACTGTAGAAATCCTTGAAATAGAGTTAGTTCACATGAATCCAGTGTTTGAAACCACCAGAATTCACTGATAAGTAGTATTCAACTGTAAAACAGTTTAAAGACAAGTGTATATAGCTTCGCAAGTTCAGAGAAGAGTGTACAAATTTGTTTCTACATGAGGTGAAGTCTCTCAAGTAGAGCACAAGGCCCATTATAGGACACTACAAGAAATCAGTAGTCATTCAGAGCAAATACTAATGAATATCACAGAATAGTGAGAGAACAAGTGTAAAAGACATCAAAATGTAAATCTCTAGTCTGGAAAGGATGTTGTACACTGCAGAAATCCTTGAAATAGAGTTAGTTCACATGAAACCAGTATTTGAAACCACCAGAGTTCACTGAAAAGTAGTATTCAACTGTAAAACAGTTGAAAGACAAGTTTATGTAGCTTCGCAAGTTCAGAGAAGAGTGTATAAACTTGTTTGTACATGTGGTGAAGTCCCACAAGTAGAGGAGAAGGCCCATTATAGGAAACAGCTAGAAATCAGTAGTCATTGAGAGCAAATACTAATGAATATCACAGAATAGTGAGAGAAAAAGTGTAAAAGACATCAAAATGTAAGTCTCTAGTCTAGACAGGATGTTTTACACTGCAGAAAACTTTGAAATAGAGTTAGTTCACATGAAACCAGTGTTTGAAACCACCAGAGTTCACTGAAAGGTAGTATTAAACTGTAAAACAGTTGAAAGACAAGTGTATATAGCTTCGCAAGTTCAGAGAAGAGTGTATAAAGTTGCTTCTACATGTGGTGAAGTTCTACAAGTAGAGGAGAAGGCCCATTATAGGAAACAGCTAGAAATCAGTAGTCATTCAGAGCAAATACTAATGAATATCACAGAATAGTGAGAGAACAAGTGTAAAAGACCTCAAAATGTAAGTCTCTAGTCTAGAAAGGATGTTGTACACTGCAGAAATCCTTGAAATAGAGTTAGTTCACATGAAACCAGTGTTTGAAACCACCAGAGTTCACTGAAAAGTAGTATTCAACTGTAAAACAGTTGAAAGACAAGTGTATATAGCTTCTCAAGTTCTGAGAAGAGTGTATAATGTTGTTTCTACATGTGGTGAAGTCCCACAAGTAGAGGAGAAGGCCCATTATAGGAAACAGCTAGAAATCAGTAGTAATTCTGAGCAAATACTAATGAATATCACAGACTTATGAGAGAACAAGTGTAAAAGACATCAAAATGTAAGTTTCTAGTCTAGAAAGGATGTTATACACTACAGAAATCCTTGAAATAGAGTTACTTCACAAGAAACAAGTGTTTCAACCCACTGGAATTCACTGAAAAGTAGTATTTCAGTGTAAAACAGTTGAAAGACAAGTTTATGTAGCTTCGCAAGTTCAGAGAAGAGTGTATAAAGTTGCTTCTACATGTGGTGAAGTCCCACAAGTAGAAAAGAAGGCTCATTATAGGACACTGCAAGAAAGCAGTAGTAATTCAGAGCAAATACTAATGAATATCACAGACTTATGAGAGAACAAGTAGAAAGCACATCAAAATGTAAGTTTCTAGTGTAGAAAGGATGTTGTACACTGTAGAAATCCTTGAAATAGAGTTAGTTCACATGAATCCAGTGTTTGAAACCACCAGAATTCACTGATAAGTAGTATTCAACTGTAAAACAGTTGAAAGAGAAGTGTATATAGCTTCGCAAGTTCAGAGAAGAGTTTATAAAGTTGTTTCTACATGAGGTGAAGTCTCACAAGTAGAGCAGAAGGCCCATTATAGGACACTACAAGAAATCAGTAGTCATTCAGAGCAAATACTAATGAATATCACAGAATAGTGAGAGAACAAGTGTAAAAGACATCAAAATGTAAGTCTCTAGTCTGGAAAGGATGTTGTACACTGCAGAAATCCTTGAAATAGAGTTAGTTCACATGAAACCAGTATTTGAAACCACCAGAGTTCACTGAAAAGTAGTATTCAACTGTAAAACAGTTGAAAGACAAGTTTATGTAGCTTCGCAAGTTCAGAGAAGAGTGTATAAACTTGTTTGTACATGTGGTGAAGTCCCACAAGTAGAGGAGAAGGCCCATTATAGGAAACAGCTAGAAATCAGTAGTCATTCAGAGCAAATACTAATGAATATCACAGAATAGTGAGAGAACAAGTGTAAAAGACATCAAAATGTAAGTCTCTAGTCTAGACAGGATGATTTACACTGCAGAAATCTTTGAAATAGAGTTAGTTCACATGAAACCAGTGTTTGAAACCACCAGAGTTCACTGAAAAGTAGTATTCAACTGTAAAACAGTTGAAAGACAAGTGTATATAGCTTCGCAAGTTCAGAGAAGAGTGTATAAAGTTGCTTCTACATGTGGTGAAGTTCCACAAGTAGGGGAGAAGGCCCATTATAGGAAACAGCTAGAAATCAGTAGTCATTCAGAGCAAATACTATTGAATATCACAGAATAGTGAGAGAACAAGTGTAAAAGACATCAAAATGTAAGTCTCTAGTCTAGAAAGGATGTTGTACACTGCAGAAATCCTTGAAATAGAGTTAGGTCACATGAAACCAGTGTTTGAAACCACCAGAGTTCACTGAAAAGTAGTATTCAACTGTAAAACAGTTGAAAGACAAGTGTATATAGCTTCTCAAGTTCTGAGAAGAGTGTATAATGTTGCTTCTACATGTGGTGAAGTCCCACAAGTAGAGGAGAAGGCCCATTATAGGAAACAGCTAGAAATCAGTAGTAATTCTGAGCAAATACTAATGAATATCACAGACTTATGAGAGAACAAGTGTAAAAGACATCAAAATGTAAGTTTCTAGTCTAGAAAGGATGTTATACACTACAGAAATCCTTGAAATAGAGTTACTTCACAAGAAACAAGTGTTTCAACCCACTGGAATTCACTGAAAAGTAGTATTTCAGTGTAAAACAGTTGAAAGACAAGTTTATGTAGCTTCGCAAGTTCAGAGAAGAGTGTATAAAGTTGCTTCTACATGTGGTGAAGTCCCACAAGTAGAAAAGAAGGCTCATTATAGGACACTGCAAGAAAGCAGTAGTAATTCAGAGCAAATACTAATGAATATCACAGACTTATGAGAGAACAAGTGAAAAGCACATCAAAATGTAAGTTTCTAGTGTAGAAAGGATGTTGGACACTGTAGAAATCCTTGAAATAGAGTTAGTTCACATGAATCCAGTGTTTGAAACCACCAGAATTCACTGATAAGTAGTATTCAACTGTAAAACAGTTGAAAGACAAGTGTATATAGCTTCGCAAGTTCAGAGAAGAGTGTATAAAGTTGTTTCTACATGAGGTGAAGTCTCACAAGTAGAGTAGAAGGCCCATTATAGGACACTACAAGAAATCAGTAGTCATTCAGAGCGAATACTAATGAATATCACAGAATAGTGAGAGAACAAGTGTAAAAGACATCAAAATGTAAGTCTCTAGTCTGGAAAGGATGTTGTACACTGCAGAAATTTTTGAAATAGAGTTAGTTCACATGAAACCAGTATTTGAAACCACCAGAGTTCACTGAAAGGTAGTATTCAACTGTAAAACAGTTGAAAGACAAGTTTATGTAGCTTCGCAAGTTCACAGAAGAGTGTATAAACTTGTTTGTACATGTGGTGAAGTCCCACAAGTAGAGGAGAAGGCCCATTATAGGAAACAGCTAGAAATCAGTAGTCATTCAGAGCAAATACTAATGAATATCACAGAATAGTGAGAGAACAAGTGTAAAAGACATCAAAATGTAAGTCTCTAGTCTAGACAGGATGTTTTACACTGCAGAAATCTTTGAAATAGAGTTAGTTCACATGAAACCAGTGTTTGAAACCACCAGAGTTCACTGAAAAGTAGTATTAAACTGTAAAACAGTTGAAAGACAAGTGTATATAGCTTCGCAAGTTCAGAGAAGAGTGTATAAAGTTGCTTCTACATGTGGTGAAGTTCCACAAGTAGAGGAGAAGGCCCATTATAGGAAACAGCTAGAAATCAGTAGTCATTCAGAGCAAATACTAATGAATATCACAGAATAGTGAGAGAACAAGTGTAAAAGACATCAAAATGTAAGTCTCTAGTCTAGAAAGGATGTTGTACACTGCAGAAATCCTTGAAATAGAGTTAGTTCACATGAAACCAGTGTTTGAAACCACCAGAGTTCACTGAAAAGTAGTATTCAACTGTAGAACAGTTGAACGACAAGTGTATATAGCTTCTCAAGTTCTGAGAAGAGTGTATAATGTTGTTTCTACATGTGGTGAAGTCCCACAAGTAGAGGAGAAGGCCCATTATAAGAAACAGCTAGAATTCAGTAGTAATTCTGAGCAAATACTAATGAATATCACAGACTTATGAGAGAACAAGTGTAAAAGACATCAAAATGTAAGTTTCTAGTCTAGAAAGGATGTTATACACTACAGAAATCCTTGAAATAGAGTTACTTCACAAGAAACAAGTGTTTCAACCAACTGGAATTCACTGAAAAGTAGTATTTCAGTGTAAAACAGTTGAAAGACAAGTTTATGTAGCTTCGCAAGTTCAGAGAAGAGTGTATAAAGTTGCTTCTACATGTTGTGAAGTCCCACAAGTAGAAAAGAAGGCTCATTATAGGACACTGCAAGAAAGCAGTAGTAATTCAGACCAAATACTAATGAATATCACAGACTTATGAGAGAACAAGTGGAAAGCACATCAAAATGTAAGTTTCTAGTGTAGAAAGGATGTTGTACACTGTAGAAATCCTTGAAATAGAGTTAGTTCACATGAATCCAGTGTTTGAAACCACCAGAATTCACTGATAAGTAGTATTCAACTGTAAAACAGTTGAAAGACAAGTGTATATAGCTTCGCAAGTTCAGAGAAGAGTGTATAAAGTTGTTTCTACATGAGGTGAAGTCTCACAAGTAGAGCAGAAGGCCCATTATAGGACACTACAAGAAATCAGTAGTCATTCAGAGCAAATACTAATGAATATCACAGAATAGTGAGAGAACAAGTGTAAAAGACATCAAAATGTAAGTTTCTAGTCTAGAAAGGATGTTGTACACTGCAGAAATCGTTGAAATAGAGTTAGTTCACATGAAACCAGTGTTTGAAACCACCAGAGTTCACTGAAAAGTAGTATTAAACTGTAAAACAGTTGAAAGACAAGTGTATATAGCTTCGCAAGTTCAGAGAAGAGTGTATAAAGTTGCTTCTACATGTGGTGAAGTTCCACAAGTAGAGGAGAAGGCCCATTATAGGAAACAGCTAGAAATCAGTAGTCATTCAGAGCAAATACTAATGTATATCACAGAATAGTGAGAGAACAAGTGTAAAAGACATCAAAATGTAAGTCTCTAGTCTAGACAGGATGTTGTACACTGCAGAAATCCTTGAAATAGAGTTAGTTCACATGAAACCAGTGTTTTATACCACCAGAATTCACTGAAAAGTAGTATTCAACTGTAAAACAGTTGAAAGACAAGTGTATATAGCTTCTCAAGTTCTGAGAAGAGTGTCTAATGTTGTTTCTACATGTGGTGAAGTCCCACAAGTAGAGGAGAAGGCCCATTATAGGAAACAGCTAGAAATCAGTAGTAATTCTGAGCAAATACTAATGAATATCACAGACTTATGAGAGAACAAGTGTAAAAGACATCAAAATGTAAGTTTCTAGTCTAGAAAGGATGTTATACACTACAGAAATCCTTGAAATAGAGTTACTTCACAAGAAACAAGTGTTTCAACCCACTGGAATTCACTGAAAAGTAGTATTTCAGTGTAAAACAGTTGAAAGACAAGTTTATGTAGCTTCGCAAGTTCAGAGAAGAGTGTATAAAGTTGCTTCTACATGTGGTGAAGTCCCACAAGTAGAAAAGAAGGCTCATTATAGGACACTGCAAGAAAGCAGTAGTAATTCAGAGCAAATACTAATGAATATCACAGACTTATGAGAGAACAAGTGGAAAGCACATCAAAATGTAAGTTTCTAGTGTAGAAAGGATGTTGTACACTGTAGAAATCCTTGAAATAGAGTTAGTTCACATGAATCCAGTGTTTGAAACCACCAGAATTCACTGATAAGTAGTATTCAACTGTAAAACAGTTGAAAGACAAGTGTATATAGCTTCGCAAGTTCAGAGAAGAGTGTATAAAGTTGTTTCTACATGAGGTGAAGTCTCACAAGTAGAGCAGAAGGCCCATTATAGGACACTACAAGAAATCAGTAGTCATTCAGAGCAAATAATAATGAATATCACAGAATAGTGAGAGAACAAGTGTAAAAGACATCAAAATGTAAGTCTCTAGTCTGGAAAGGATGTTGTACACTGCAGAAATCCTTGAAATAGAGTTAGTTCACATGAAACCAGTATTTGAAACCACCAGAGTTCACTGAAAAGTAGTATTCAACTGTAAAACAGTTGAAAGACAAGTTTATGTAGCTTCGCAAGTTCAGAGAAGAGTGTATAAACTTGTTTGTACATGTGGTGAAGTCCCACAAGTAGAGGAGAAGGCCCATTATAGGAAACAGCTAGAAATCAGTAGTCATTCAGAGCAAATACTAATGAATATCACAGAATAGTGAGAGAAAAAGTGTAAAAGACATCAAAATGTAAGTCTCTAGTCTAGACAGGATGTTTTACACTGCAGAAATCTTTGAAATAGAGTTAGTTCACATGAAACCAGTGTTTGAAACCACCAGAGTTCACTGAAAAGTAGTATTAAACTGTAAAACAGTTGAAAGACAAGTGTATATAGCTTCGCAAGTTCAGAGAAGAGTGTATAAAGTTGCTTCTACATGTGGTGAAGTTCCACAAGTAGAGGAGAAGGCCCATTATAGGAAACAGCTAGAAATCAGTAGTCATTCAGAGCAAATACTAATGAATATCACAGAATAGTGAGAGAACAAGTGTAAAAGACATCAAAATGTAAGTCTCTAGTCTAGAAAGGATGTTGTACACTGCAGAAATCCTTGAAATAGAGTTAGTTCACATGAAACCCGTGTTTGAAACCACCAGAGTTCACTGAAAAGTAGTATTCAACTGTAAAACAGTTGAAAGACAAGTGTATATAGCTTCTCAAGTTCTGAGAAGAGTGTATAATGTTGTTTCTACATGTGGTGAAGTCCCACAAATAGAGGAGAAGGCCCATTATAGGAAACAGCTAGAAATCAGTAGTAATTCTGAGCAAATACTAATGAATATCACAGACTTATGAGAGAACAAGTGTAAAAGACATCAAAATGTAAGTTTCTAGTCTAGAAAGGATGTTATACACTACAGAAATCATTGAAATAGAGTTACTTCACAAGAAACAAGTGTTTCAACCCACTGGAATTCACTGAAAAGTAGTATTTAAGTGTAAAACAGTTGAAAGACAAGTTTATGTAGCTTCGCAAGTTCAGAGAAGAGCGTATAAAGTTGCTTCTACATGTGGTGAAGTCCCACAAGTAGAAAAGAAGGCTCATTATAGGACACTGCAAGAAAGCAGTAGTAATTCAGAGCAAATACTAATGAATATCACAGACTTATGAGAGAACAAGTGGAAAGCACATCAAAATGTAAGTTTCTAGTGTAGAAAGGATGTTGTACACTGTAGAAATTCTTGAAATACAGCTAGGTCACATGAATCCAGTGTTTGAAACCACCAGAATTCACTGATAAGTAGTATTCAACTGTAAAACAGTTGAAAGAAAAGTGTATATAGCTTCGCAAGTTCAGAGAAGAGTGTATAAAGTTGTTTCTACATGAGGTGAAGTCTCACAAGTAGAGCAGAAGGCCCATTATAGGACACTACAAGAAATCAGTAGTCATTCAGAGCAAATACTAATGAATATCACAGAATAGTGAGAGAAAAAGTGTAAAAGACATCAAAATGTAAGTTTCTATCTAGAAAGGATGTTGTACACTGCAGAAATCGTTGAAATAGAGTTAGTTCACATGAAACCAGTGTTTGAAACCACCAGAGTTCACTGAAAAGTAGTATTAAACTGTAAAACAGTTGAAAGACAAGTGTATATAGCTTCGCAAGTTCAGAGAAGAGTGTATAAAGTTGCTTCTACATGTGGTGAAGTTCCACAAGTAGAGGAGAAGGCCCATTATAGGAAACAGCTAGAAATCAGTAGTCATTCAGAGCAAATACTAATGTATATCACAGAATAGTGAGAGAACAAATGTAAAAGACATCAAAATGTAAGTCTCTACTCTGGAAAGGATGTTGTACACTGCAGAAATCCTTGAAATAGAGTTAGTTCACATGAAACCAGTGTTTGAAACCACCAGAGTTCACTGAAAAGTAGTATTCAACTGTAAAACAGTTGAAAGACAAGTTTATGTAGCTTCGCAAGTTCAGAGAAGAGTGTATAAAGTTGCTTCTACATGTGGTGAAGTCCCACAAGTAGAAAAGAAGGCCCATTATAGGAAACAGCTAGAAATCAGTAGTAATTCTGAGCAAATACTAATGAATATCACAGAATAGTGAGAGAACAAGTGTAAAAGACATCAAAATGTAAGTCTCTAGTCTAGAAAGGATGTTGTACACTGCAGAAATCCTTGAAATAGAGTTAGTTCACATGAAACCAGTGTTTGAAACCACCAGAATTCACTGAAAAGTAGTATTCAACTGTAAAACAGTTGAAAGACAAGTGTATATAGCTTCTCAAGTTCTGAGAAGAGTGTATAATGTTGTTTCTACATGTGGTGAAGTCCCACAAGTAGAGGAGAAGGCCCATTATAGGAAACAGCTAGAAATCAGTAGTAATTCTGAGCAAATACTAATGAATATCACAGACTTATGAGAGAACAAGTGTAAAAGACATCAAAATGTAAGTTTCTAGTCTAGAAAGGATGTTATACACTACAGAAATCCTTGAAATAGAGTTACTTCACAAGAAACAAGTGTTTCAACCCACTGGAATTCTCTGAAAAGTAGTATTTCAGTGTAAAACAGTTGATAGACAAGTTTATGTAGCTTCACAAGTTCAGAGAAGAGTGTATAAAGTAGCTTCTACATGTGGTGAAGTCCCACAAGTAGAAAAGAAGGCTCATTATAGGACACTGCAATAAAGCGGTAGTAATTCAGAGCAAATACTAATGAATATCACAGACTTATGAGAGAACAAGTGGAAAGCACATCAAAATGTAAGTTTCTAGTGTAGAAAGGATGTTGTACACTGTAGAAATCCTTGAAATAGAGTTAGTTCACATGAATCCAGTGTTTGAAACCACCAGAATTCACTGATAAGTAGTATTCAACTGTAAAACAGTTGAAAGACAAGTGTATATAGCTTCGCAAGTTCAGAGAAGAGTGTATAAAGTTGTTTCTACATGAGGTGACGTCTCACAAGTAGAGCAGAAGGCCCATTATAGGACACTACAAGAAATCAGTAGTCATTCAGAGCAAATACTAATGAATATCACAGAATAGTGAGAGAACAAGTGTAAAAGACATCAAAATGTAAGTCTCTACTCTGGAAAGGATGTTGTACACTGCAGAAATCCTTGAAATAGAGTTAGTTCACATGAAACCAGTATTTGAAACCACCAGAGTTCACTGAAAAGTAGTATTCAACTGTAAAACAGTTGAAAGACAAGTTTATGTAGCTTCGCAAGTTCAGAGAAGAGTGTATAAACTTGTTTGTACATGTGGTGAAGTCCCACAAGTAGAGGAGAAGGCCCATTATAGGAAACAGCTAGAAATCAGTAGTCATTCAGAGCAAATACTAATGAATATCACAGATAGTGAGAGAACAAGTGTAAAAGACATCAAAATGTAAGTCTCTAGTCTAGACAGGATGTTTTACACTGCAGAAATCTTTGAAATAGAGTTAGTTCACATGAAACCAGTGTTTGAAACCACCAGAGTTCACTGAAAAGTAGTATTAAACTGTAAAACAGTTGAAAGACAAGTGTATATAGCTTCGCAATTTCAGAGAAGAGTGTATAAAGTTGCTTCTACATGTGGTGAAGTTCCACAAGTAGAGGAGAAGGCCCATTATAGGAAACAGCTAGAAATCAGTAGTCATTCAGAGCAAATACTAATGAATATCACAGAATAGTGAGAGAACAAGTGTAAAAGACATCAAAATGTAAGTCTCTAGTCTAGAAAGGATGTTGTACACTGCAGAAATCCTTGAAATAGAGTTAGTTCACATGAAACCAGTGTTTGAAACCACCAGAGTTCACTGAAAAGT
Organism: Cnephaeus nilssonii; assembly: GCF_951640355.1. NCBI lineage: Eukaryota > Metazoa > Chordata > Mammalia > Chiroptera > Vespertilionidae > Cnephaeus > Cnephaeus nilssonii. The sequence goes on along the minus strand of NC_137086.1, from coordinate 73,125,881 downwards.
AGTATTCAACTGTAGAACAGTTGAACGACAAGTGTATATAGCTTCTCAAGTTCTGAGAAGAGTGTATAATGTTGTTTCTACATGTGGTGAAGTCCCACAAGTAGAGGAGAAGGCCCATTATAGGAAACAGCTAGAAATCAGTAGTAATTCTGAGCAAATACTAATGAATATCACAGACTTATGAGAGAACAAGTGTAAAAGACATCAAAATGTAAGTTTCTAGTCTAGAAAGGATGTTATACACTACAGAAATCCTTGAAATAGAGTTACTTCACAAGAAACAAGTGTTTCAACCAACTGGAATTCACTGAAAAGTAGTATTTCAGTGTAAAACAGTTGAAAGACAAGTTTATGTAGCTTCGCAAGTTCAGAGAAGAGTGTATAAAGTTGCTTCTACATGTGGTGAAGTCCCACAAGTAGAAAAGATGGCTCATTATAGGACACTGCAAGAAAGCAGTAGTAATTCAGACCAAATACTAATGAATATCACAGACTTATGAGAGAACAAGTGGAAAGCACATCAAAATGTAAGTTTCTAGTGTAGAAAGGATGTTGTACACTGTAGAAATCCTTGAAATAGAGTTAGTTCACATGAATCCAGTGTTTGAAACCACCAGAATTCACTGATAAGTAGTATTCAACTGTAAAACAGTTGAAAGACAAGTGTATATAGCTTCGCAAGTTCAGAGAAGAGTGTATAAAGTTGTTTCTACATGAGGTGACGTCTCACAAGTAGAGCAGAAGGCCCATTATAGGACACTACAAGAAATCAGTAGTCATTCAGAGCAAATACTAATGAATATCACAGAATAGTGAGAGAACAAGTGTAAAAGACATCAAAATGTAAGTCTCTACTCTGGAAAGGATGTTGTACACTGCAGAAATCCTTGAAATAGAGTTAGTTCACATGAAACCAGTATTTGAAACCACCAGAGTTCACTGAAAAGTAGTATTCAACTGTAAAACAGTTGAAAGACAAGTTTATGTAGCTTCGCAAGTTCAGAGAAGAGTGTATAAACTTGTTTGTACATGTGGTGAAGTCCCACAAGTAGAGGAGAAGGCCCATTATAGGAAACAGCTAGAAATCAGTAGTCATTCAGAGCAAATACTAATGAATATCACAGATAGTGAGAGAACAAGTGTAAAAGACATCAAAATGTAAGTCTCTAGTCTAGACAGGATGTTTTACACTGCAGAAATCTTTGAAATAGAGTTAGTTCACATGAAACCAGTGTTTGAAACCACCAGAGTTCACTGAAAAGTAGTATTAAACTGTAAAACAGTTGAAAGACAAGTGTATATAGCTTCGCAATTTCAGAGAAGAGTGTATAAAGTTGCTTCTACATGTGGTGAAGTTCCACAAGTAGAGGAGAAGGCCCATTATAGGAAACAGCTAGAAATCAGTAGTCATTCAGAGCAAATACTAATGAATATCACAGAATAGTGAGAGAACAAGTGTAAAAGACATCAAAATGTAAGTCTCTAGTCTAGAAAGGATGTTGTACACTGCAGAAATCCTTGAAATAGAGTTAGTTCACATGAAACCAGTGTTTGAAACCACCAGAGTTCACTGAAAAGTAGTATTCAACTGTAGAACAGTTGAACGACAAGTGTATATAGCTTCTCAAGTTCTGAGAAGAGTGTATAATGTTGTTTCTACATGTGGTGAAGTCCCACAAGTAGAGGAGAAGGCCCATTATAGGAAACAGCTAGAAATCAGTAGTAATTCTGAGCAAATACTAATGAATATCACAGACTTATGAGAGAACAAGTGTAAAAGACATCAAAATGTAAGTTTCTAGTCTAGAAAGGATGTTATACACTACAGAAATCCTTGAAATAGAGTTACTTCACAAGAAACAAGTGTTTCAACCAACTGGAATTCACTGAAAAGTAGTATTTCAGTGTAAAACAGTTGAAAGACAAGTTTATGTAGCTTCGCAAGTTCAGAGAAGAGTGTATAAAGTTGCTTCTACATGTGGTGAAGTCCCACAAGTAGAAAAGATGGCTCATTATAGGACACTGCAAGAAAGCAGTAGTAATTCAGACCAAATACTAATGAATATCACAGACTTATGAGAGAACAAGTGGAAAGCACATCAAAATGTAAGTTTCTAGTGTAGAAAGGATGTTGTACACTGTAGAAATCCTTGAAATAGAGTTAGTTCACATGAATCCAGTGTTTGAAACCACCAGAATTCACTGATAAGTAGTATTCAACTGTAAAACAGTTGAAAGACAAGTGTATATAGCTTCGCAAGTTCAGAGAAGAGTGTATAAAGTTGTTTCTACATGAGGTGAAGTCTCACAAGTAGAGCAGAAGGCCCATTATAGGACACTACAAGAAATCAGTAGTCATTCAGAGCAAATAATAATGAATATCACAGAATAGTGAGAGAACAAGTGTAAAAGACATCAAAATGTAAGTCTCTAGTCTGGAAAGGATGTTGTACACTGCAGAAATCCTTGAAATAGAGTTAGTTCACATGAAACCAGTATTTGAAACCACCAGAGTTCACTGAAAAGTAGTATTCAACTGTAAAACAGTTGAAAGACAAGTTTATGTAGCTTCGCAAGTTCAGAGAAGAGTGTATAAACTTGTTTGTACATGTGGTGAAGTCCCACAAGTAGAGGAGAAGGCCCATTATAGGAAACAGCTAGAAATCAGTAGTCATTCAGAGCAAATACTAATGAATATCACAGAATAGTGAGAGAAAAAGTGTAAAAGACATCAAAATGTAAGTCTCTAGTCTAGACAGGATGTTTTACACTGCAGAAATCTTTGAAATAGAGTTAGTTCACATGAAACCAGTGTTTGAAACCACCAGAGTTCACTGAAAAGTAGTATTAAACTGTAAAACAGTTGAAAGACAAGTGTATATAGCTTCGCAAGTTCAGAGAAGAGTGTATAAAGTTGCTTCTACATGTGGTGAAGTTCCACAAGTAGAGGAGAAGGCCCATTATAGGAAACAGCTAGAAATCAGTAGTCATTCAGAGCAAATACTAATGAATATCACAGAATAGTGAGAGAACAAGTGTAAAAGACATCAAAATGTAAGTCTCTAGTCTAGAAAGGATGTTGTACACTGCAGAAATCCTTGAAATAGAGTTAGTTCACATGAAACCCGTGTTTGAAACCACCAGAGTTCACTGAAAAGTAGTATTCAACTGTAAAACAGTTGAAAGACAAGTGTATATAGCTTCTCAAGTTCTGAGAAGAGTGTATAATGTTGTTTCTACATGTGGTGAAGTCCCACAAATAGAGGAGAAGGCCCATTATAGGAAACAGCTAGAAATCAGTAGTAATTCTGAGCAAATACTAATGAATATCACAGACTTATGAGAGAACAAGTGTAAAAGACATCAAAATGTAAGTTTCTAGTCTAGAAAGGATGTTATACACTACAGAAATCATTGAAATAGAGTTACTTCACAAGAAACAAGTGTTTCAACCCACTGGAATTCACTGAAAAGTAGTATTTCAGTGTAAAACAGTTGAAAGACAAGTTTATGTAGCTTCGCAAGTTCAGAGAAGAGCGTATAAAGTTGCTTCTACATGTGGTGAAGTCCCACAAGTAGAAAAGAAGGCTCATTATAGGACACTGCAAGAAAGCAGTAGTAATTCAGAGCAAATACTAATGAATATCACAGACTTATGAGAGAACAAGTGGAAAGCACATCAAAATGTAAGTTTCTAGTGTAGAAAGGATGTTGTACACTGTAGAAATTCTTGAAATACAGCTAGGTCACATGAATCCAGTGTTTGAAACCACCAGAATTCACTGATAAGTAGTATTCAACTGTAAAACAGTTGAAAGAAAAGTGTATATAGCTTCGCAAGTTCAGAGAAGAGTGTATAAAGTTGTTTCTACATGAGGTGAAGTCTCACAAGTAGAGCAGAAGGCCCATTATAGGACACTACAAGAAATCAGTAGTCATTCAGAGCAAATACTAATGAATATCACAGAATAGTGAGAGAAAAAGTGTAAAAGACATCAAAATGTAAGTTTCTATCTAGAAAGGATGTTGTACACTGCAGAAATCGTTGAAATAGAGTTAGTTCACATGAAACCAGTGTTTGAAACCACCAGAGTTCACTGAAAAGTAGTATTAAACTGTAAAACAGTTGAAAGACAAGTGTATATAGCTTCGCAAGTTCAGAGAAGAGTGTATAAAGTTGCTTCTACATGTGGTGAAGTTCCACAAGTAGAGGAGAAGGCCCATTATAGGAAACAGCTAGAAATCAGTAGTCATTCAGAGCAAATACTAATGTATATCACAGAATAGTGAGAGAACAAATGTAAAAGACATCAAAATGTAAGTCTCTACTCTGGAAAGGATGTTGTACACTGCAGAAATCCTTGAAATAGAGTTAGTTCACATGAAACCAGTGTTTGAAACCACCAGAGTTCACTGAAAAGTAGTATTCAACTGTAAAACAGTTGAAAGACAAGTTTATGTAGCTTCGCAAGTTCAGAGAAGAGTGTATAAAGTTGCTTCTACATGTGGTGAAGTCCCACAAGTAGAAAAGAAGGCCCATTATAGGAAACAGCTAGAAATCAGTAGTAATTCTGAGCAAATACTAATGAATATCACAGAATAGTGAGAGAACAAGTGTAAAAGACATCAAAATGTAAGTTTCTAGTCTAGAAAGGATGTTGTACACTGCAGAAATCCTTGAAATAGAGTTAGTTCACATGAAACCAGTGTTTGAAACCACCAGAATTCACTGAAAAGTAGTATTCAACTGTAAAACAGTTGAAAGACAAGTGTATATAGCTTCTCAAGTTCTGAGAAGAGTGTATAATGTTGTTTCTACATGTGGTGAAGTCCCACAAGTAGAGGAGAAGGCCCATTATAGGAAACAGCTAGAAATCAGTAGTAATTCTGAGCAAATACTAATGAATATCACAGACTTATGAGAGAACAAGTGTAAAAGACATCAAAATGTAAGTTTCTAGTCTAGAAAGGATGTTATACACTACAGAAATCCTTGAAATAGAGTTACTTCACAAGAAACAAGTGTTTCAACCCACTGGAATTCTCTGAAAAGTAGTATTTCAGTGTAAAACAGTTGATAGACAAGTTTATGTAGCTTCACAAGTTCAGAGAAGAGTGTATAAAGTAGCTTCTACATGTGGTGAAGTCCCACAAGTAGAAAAGAAGGCTCATTATAGGACACTGCAATAAAGCGGTAGTAATTCAGAGCAAATACTAATGAATATCACAGACTTATGAGAGAACAAGTGGAAAGCACATCAAAATGTAAGTTTCTAGTGTAGAAAGGATGTTGTACACTGTAGAAATCCTTGAAATAGAGTTAGTTCACATGAATCCAGTGTTTGAAACCACCAGAATTCACTGATAAGTAGTATTCAACTGTAAAACAGTTGAAAGACAAGTGTATATAGCTTCGCAAGTTCAGAGAAGAGTGTATAAAGTTGTTTCTACATGAGGTGACGTCTCACAAGTAGAGCAGAAGGCCCATTATAGGACACTACAAGAAATCAGTAGTCATTCAGAGCAAATACTAATGAATATCACAGAATAGTGAGAGAACAAGTGTAAAAGACATCAAAATGTAAGTCTCTACTCTGGAAAGGATGTTGTACACTGCAGAAATCCTTGAAATAGAGTTAGTTCACATGAAACCAGTATTTGAAACCACCAGAGTTCACTGAAAAGTAGTATTCAACTGTAAAACAGTTGAAAGACAAGTTTATGTAGCTTCGCAAGTTCAGAGAAGAGTGTATAAACTTGTTTGTACATGTGGTGAAGTCCCACAAGTAGAGGAGAAGGCCCATTATAGGAAACAGCTAGAAATCAGTAGTCATTCAGAGCAAATACTAATGAATATCACAGATAGTGAGAGAACAAGTGTAAAAGACATCAAAATGTAAGTCTCTAGTCTAGACAGGATGTTTTACACTGCAGAAATCTTTGAAATAGAGTTAGTTCACATGAAACCAGTGTTTGAAACCACCAGAGTTCACTGAAAAGTAGTATTAAACTGTAAAACAGTTGAAAGACAAGTGTATATAGCTTCGCAATTTCAGAGAAGAGTGTATAAAGTTGCTTCTACATGTGGTGAAGTTCCACAAGTAGAGGAGAAGGCCCATTATAGGAAACAGCTAGAAATCAGTAGTCATTCAGAGCAAATACTAATGAATATCACAGAATAGTGAGAGAACAAGTGTAAAAGACATCAAAATGTAAGTCTCTAGTCTAGAAAGGATGTTGTACACTGCAGAAATCCTTGAAATAGAGTTAGTTCACATGAAACCAGTGTTTGAAACCACCAGAGTTCACTGAAAAGTAGTATTCAACTGTAGAACAGTTGAACGACAAGTGTATATAGCTTCTCAAGTTCTGAGAAGAGTGTATAATGTTGTTTCTACATGTGGTGAAGTCCCACAAGTAGAGGAGAAGGCCCATTATAGGAAACAGCTAGAAATCAGTAGTAATTCTGAGCAAATACTAATGAATATCACAGACTTATGAGAGAACAAGTGTAAAAGACATCAAAATGTAAGTTTCTAGTCTAGAAAGGATGTTATACACTACAGAAATCCTTGAAATAGAGTTACTTCACAAGAAACAAGTGTTTCAACCAACTGGAATTCACTGAAAAGTAGTATTTCAGTGTAAAACAGTTGAAAGACAAGTTTATGTAGCTTCGCAAGTTCAGAGAAGAGTGTATAAAGTTGCTTCTACATGTGGTGAAGTCCCACAAGTAGAAAAGATGGCTCATTATAGGACACTGCAAGAAAGCAGTAGTAATTCAGACCAAATACTAATGAATATCACAGACTTATGAGAGAACAAGTGGAAAGCACATCAAAATGTAAGTTTCTAGTGTAGAAAGGATGTTGTACACTGTAGAAATCCTTGAAATAGAGTTAGTTCACATGAATCCAGTGTTTGAAACCACCAGAATTCACTGATAAGTAGTATTCAACTGTAAAACAGTTGAAAGACAAGTGTATATAGCTTCGCAAGTTCAGAGAAGAGTGTATAAAGTTGTTTCTACATGAGGTGACGTCTCACAAGTAGAGCAGAAGGCCCATTATAGGACACTACAAGAAATCAGTAGTCATTCAGAGCAAATACTAATGAATATCACAGAATAGTGAGAGAACAAGTGTAAAAGACATCAAAATGTAAGTCTCTACTCTGGAAAGGATGTTGTACACTGCAGAAATCCTTGAAATAGAGTTAGTTCACATGAAACCAGTATTTGAAACCACCAGAGTTCACTGAAAAGTAGTATTCAACTGTAAAACAGTTGAAAGACAAGTTTATGTAGCTTCGCAAGTTCAGAGAAGAGTGTATAAACTTGTTTGTACATGTGGTGAAGTCCCACAAGTAGAGGAGAAGGCCCATTATAGGAAACAGCTAGAAATCAGTAGTCATTCAGAGCAAATACTAATGAATATCACAGATAGTGAGAGAACAAGTGTAAAAGACATCAAAATGTAAGTCTCTAGTCTAGACAGGATGTTTTACACTGCAGAAATCTTTGAAATAGAGTTAGTTCACATGAAACCAGTGTTTGAAACCACCAGAGTTCACTGAAAAGTAGTATTAAACTGTAAAACAGTTGAAAGACAAGTGTATATAGCTTCGCAATTTCAGAGAAGAGTGTATAAAGTTGCTTCTACATGTGGTGAAGTTCCACAAGTAGAGGAGAAGGCCCATTATAGGAAACAGCTAGAAATCAGTAGTCATTCAGAGCAAATACTAATGAATATCACAGAATAGTGAGAGAACAAGTGTAAAAGACATCAAAATGTAAGTCTCTAGTCTAGAAAGGATGTTGTACACTGCAGAAATCCTTGAAATAGAGTTAGTTCACATGAAACCAGTGTTTGAAACCACCAGAGTTCACTGAAAAGTAGTATTCAACTGTAGAACAGTTGAACGACAAGTGTATATAGCTTCTCAAGTTCTGAGAAGAGTGTATAATGTTGTTTCTACATGTGGTGAAGTCCCACAAGTAGAGGAGAAGGCCCATTATAGGAAACAGCTAGAAATCAGTAGTAATTCTGAGCAAATACTAATGAATATCACAGACTTATGAGAGAACAAGTGTAAAAGACATCAAAATGTAAGTTTCTAGTCTAGAAAGGATGTTATACACTACAGAAATCCTTGAAATAGAGTTACTTCACAAGAAACAAGTGTTTCAACCAACTGGAATTCACTGAAAAGTAGTATTTCAGTGTAAAACAGTTGAAAGACAAGTTTATGTAGCTTCGCAAGTTCAGAGAAGAGTGTATAAAGTTGCTTCTACATGTGGTGAAGTCCCACAAGTAGAAAAGATGGCTCATTATAGGACACTGCAAGAAAGCAGTAGTAATTCAGACCAAATACTAATGAATATCACAGACTTATGAGAGAACAAGTGGAAAGCACATCAAAATGTAAGTTTCTAGTGTAGAAAGGATGTTGTACACTGTAGAAATCCTTGAAATAGAGTTAGTTCACATGAATCCAGTGTTTGAAACCACCAGAATTCACTGATAAGTAGTATTCAACTGTAAAACAGTTGAAAGACAAGTGTATATAGCTTCGCAAGTTCAGAGAAGAGTGTATAAAGTTGTTTCTACATGAGGTGAAGTCTCACAAGTAGAGCACAAGGCCCATTATAGGACACTACAAGAAATCAGTAGTCATTCAGAGCAAATACTAATGAATATCACAGAATAGTGAGAGAACAAGTGTAAAAGACATCAAAATGTAAGTTTCTAGTGTAGAAAGGATGTTGTACACTGCAGAAATCGTTGAAATAGCGTTAGTTCACATGAAACCAGTGTTTGAAACCACCAGAGTTCACTGAAAAGTAGTATTAAACTGTAAAACAGTTGAAAGACAAGTGTATATAGCTTCGCAAGTTCAGAGAAGAGTGTATAAAGTTGCTTCTACATGTGGTGAAGTTCCACAAGTAGAGGAGAAGGCCCATTATAGGAAACAGCTAGAAATCAGTAGTCATTCAGAGCAAATACTAATGTATATCACAGAATAGTGAGAGAACAAGTGTAAAAGACATCAAAATGTAAGTCTCTAGTCTAGACAGGATGTTGTACACTGCAGAAATCCTTGAAATAGAGTTAGTTTACATGAAACCAGTGTTTTATACCACCAGAATACACTGAAAAGTAGTATTCAACTGTAAAACAGTTGAAAGACAAGTGTATATAGCTTCGCAAGTTCAGAGAAGAGTGTATAAAGTTGCTTCTACATGTGGTGATGTTCCACAAGTAGAGGAGAAGGCCCATTATAGGAAACAGCTAGAAATCAGTAGTCATTCAGAGCAAATACTAATGAATATCACAGAATAGTGAGAGAACAAGTGTAAAAGACATCAAAATGTAAGTCTCTAGTCTGGAAAGGATGTTGTACACTGCAGAAATCCTTGAAATAGAGTTAGTTCACATGAAACCAGTGTTTGAAACCACCAGAGTTCACTGAAAAGTAGTATTCAACTGTAAAACAGTTGAAAGACAAGTTTATGTAGCTTCGCAAGTTCAGAGAAGAGTGTATAAAGTAGCTTCTACATGTGGTGAAGTCCCACAAGTAGAAAAGAAGTCTCATTATAGGACACTGCAATAAAGCAGTAGTAATTCAGAGCAAATACTAATGAATATCACCGACTTATGAGAGAACAAGTGGAAAGCACATCAAAATGTAAGTTTCTAGTGTAGAAAGGATGTTGTACACTGTAGAAATCCTTGAAATAGAGTTAGTTCACATGAATCCAGTGTTTGAAACCACCAGAATTCACTGATAAGTAGTATTCAACTGTAAAACAGTTGAAAGACAAGTGTATATAGCTTCGCAAGTTCAGAGAAGAGTGTATAAAGTTGTTTCTACATGAGGTGAAGTCTCACAAGTAGAGCACAAGGCCCATTATAGGACACTACAAGAAATCAGTAGTCATTCAGAGCAAATACTAATGAATATCACAGAATAGTGAGAGAACAAGTGTAAAAGACATCAAAATGTAAGTTTCTAGTGTAGAAAGGATGTTGTACACTGCAGAAATCGTTGAAATAGCGTTAGTTCACATGAAACCAGTGTTTGAAACCACCAGAGTTCACTGAAAAGTAGTATTAAACTGTAAAACAGTTGAAAGACAAGTGTATATAGCTTCGCAAGTTCAGAGAAGAGTGTATAAAGTTGCTTCTACATGTGGTGAAGTTCCACAAGTAGAGGAGAAGGCCCATTATAGGAAACAGCTAGAAATCAGTAGTCATTCAGAGCAAATACTAATGTATATCACAGAATAGTGAGAGAACAAGTGTAAAAGACATCAAAATGTAAGTCTCTAGTCTAGACAGGATGTTGTACACTGCAGAAATCCTTGAAATAGAGTTAGTTTACATGAAACCAGTGTTTTATACCACCAGAATACACTGAAAAGTAGTATTCAACTGTAAAACAGTTGAAAGACAAGTGTATATAGCTTCGCAAGTTCAGAGAAGAGTGTATAAAGTTGCTTCTACATGTGGTGATGTTCCACAAGTAGAGGAGAAGGCCCATTATAGGAAACAGCTAGAAATCAGTAGTCATTCAGAGCAAATACTAATGAATATCACAGAATAGTGAGAGAACAAGTGTAAAAGACATCAAAATGTAAGTCTCTAGTCTGGAAAGGATGTTGTACACTGCAGAAATCCTTGAAATAGAGTTAGTTCACATGAAACCAGTGTTTGAAACCACCAGAGTTCACTGAAAAGTAGTATTCAACTGTAAAACAGTTGAAAGACAAGTTTATGTAGCTTCGCAAGTTCAGAGAAGAGTGTATAAAGTAGCTTCTACATGTGGTGAAGTCCCACAAGTAGAAAAGAAGTCTCATTATAGGACACTGCAATAAAGCAGTAGTAATTCAGAGCAAATACTAATGAATATCACCGACTTATGAGAGAACAAGTGGAAAGCACATCAAAATGTAAGTTTCTAGTGTAGAAAGGATGTTGTACACTGTAGAAATCCTTGAAATAGAGTTAGTTCACATGAATCCAGTGTTTGAAACCACCAGAATTCACTGATAAGTAGTATTCAACTGTAAAACAGTTGAAAGACAAGTGTATATAGCTTCGCAAGTTCAGAGAAGAGTGTATAAAGTTGTTTCTACATGAGGTGACGTCTCACAAGTAGAGCAGAAGGCCCATTATAGGACACTACAAGAAATCAGTAGTCATTCAGAGCAAATACTAATGAATATCACAGAATAGTGAGAGAACAAGTGTAAAAGACATCAAAATGTAAGTCTCTAGTCTGGAAAGGATGTTGTACACTGCAGAAATCCTTGAAATAGAGTTAGTTCACATGAAACCAGTATTTGAAACCACCAGAGTTCACTGAAAAGTAGTATTCAACTGTAAAACAGTTGAAAGACAAGTTTATGTAGCTTCGCAAGTTCAGAGAAGAGTGTATAAACTTGTTTGTACATGTGGTGAAGTCCCACAAGTAGAGGAGAAGGCCCATTATAGGAAACAGCTAGAAATCAGTAGTCATTCAGAGCAAATACTAATGAATATCACAGATAGTGAGAGAACAAGTGTAAAAGACATCAAAATGTAAGTCTCTAGTCTAGACAGGATGTTTTACACTGCAGAAATCTTTGAAATAGAGTTAGTTCACATGAAACCAGTGTTTGAAACCACCAGAGTTCACTGAAAAGTAGTATTAAACTGTAAAACAGTTGAAAGACAAGTGTATATAGCTTCGCAATTTCAGAGAAGAGTGTATAAAGTTGCTTCTACATGTGGTGAAGTTCCACAAGTAGAGGAGAAGGCCCATTATAGGAAACAGCTAGAAATCAGTAGTCATTCAGAGCAAATACTAATGAATATCACAGAATAGTGAGAGAACAAGTGTAAAAGACATCAAAATGTAAGTCTCTAGTCTAGAAAGGATGTTGTACACTGCAGAAATCCTTGAAATAGAGTTAGTTCACATGAAACCAGTGTTTGAAACCACCAGAGTTCACTGAAAAGTAGTATTCAACTGTAGAACAGTTGAACGACAAGTGTATATAGCTTCTCAAGTTCTGAGAAGAGTGTATAATGTTGTTTCTACATGTGGTGAAGTCCCACAAGTAGAGGAGAAGGCCCATTATAGGAAACAGCTAGAAATCAGTAGTAATTCTGAGCAAATACTAATGAATATCACAGACTTATGAGAGAACAAGTGTAAAAGACATCAAAATGTAAGTTTCTAGTCTAGAAAGGATGTTATACACTACAGAAATCCTTGAAATAGAGTTACTTCACAAGAAACAAGTGTTTCAACCAACTGGAATTCACTGAAAAGTAGTATTTCAGTGTAAAACAGTTGAAAGACAAGTTTATGTAGCTTCGCAAGTTCAGAGAAGAGTGTATAAAGTTGCTTCTACATGTGGTGAAGTCCCACAAGTAGAAAAGATGGCTCATTATAGGACACTGCAAGAAAGCAGTAGTAATTCAGACCAAATACTAATGAATATCACAGACTTATGAGAGAACAAGTGGAAAGCACATCAAAATGTAAGTTTCTAGTGTAGAAAGGATGTTGTACACTGTAGAAATCCTTGAAATAGAGTTAGTTCACATGAATCCAGTGTTTGAAACCACCAGAATTCACTGATAAGTAGTATTCAACTGTAAAACAGTTGAAAGACAAGTGTATATAGCTTCGCAAGTTCAGAGAAGAGTGTATAAAGTTGTTTCTACATGAGGTGAAGTCTCACAAGTAGAGCACAAGGCCCATTATAGGACACTACAAGAAATCAGTAGTCATTCAGAGCAAATACTAATGAATATCACAGAATAGTGAGAGAACAAGTGTAAAAGACATCAAAATGTAAGTTTCTAGTGTAGAAAGGATGTTGTACACTGCAGAAATCGTTGAAATAGCGTTAGTTCACATGAAACCAGTGTTTGAAACCACCAGAGTTCACTGAAAAGTAGTATTAAACTGTAAAACAGTTGAAAGACAAGTGTATATAGCTTCGCAAGTTCAGAGAAGAGTGTATAAAGTTGCTTCTACATGTGGTGAAGTTCCACAAGTAGAGGAGAAGGCCCATTATAGGAAACAGCTAGAAATCAGTAGTCATTCAGAGCAAATACTAATGTATATCACAGAATAGTGAGAGAACAAGTGTAAAAGACATCAAAATGTAAGTCTCTAGTCTAGACAGGATGTTGTACACTGCAGAAATCCTTGAAATAGAGTTAGTTTACATGAAACCAGTGTTTTATACCACCAGAATACACTGAAAAGTAGTATTCAACTGTAAAACAGTTGAAAGACAAGTGTATATAGCTTCGCAAGTTCAGAGAAGAGTGTATAAAGTTGCTTCTACATGTGGTGATGTTCCACAAGTAGAGGAGAAGGCCCATTATAGGAAACAGCTAGAAATCAGTAGTCATTCAGAGCAAATACTAATGAATATCACAGAATAGTGAGAGAACAAGTGTAAAAGACATCAAAATGTAAGTCTCTAGTCTGGAAAGGATGTTGTACACTGCAGAAATCCTTGAAATAGAGTTAGTTCACATGAAACCAGTGTTTGAAACCACCAGAGTTCACTGAAAAGTAGTATTCAACTGTAAAACAGTTGAAAGACAAGTTTATGTAGCTTCGCAAGTTCAGAGAAGAGTGTATAAAGTAGCTTCTACATGTGGTGAAGTCCCACAAGTAGAAAAGAAGTCTCATTATAGGACACTGCAATAAAGCAGTAGTAATTCAGAGCAAATACTAATGAATATCACCGACTTATGAGAGAACAAGTGGAAAGCACATCAAAATGTAAGTTTCTAGTGTAGAAAGGATGTTGTACACTGTAGAAATCCTTGAAATAGAGTTAGTTCACATGAATCCAGTGTTTGAAACCACCAGAATTCACTGATAAGTAGTATTCAACTGTAAAACAGTTGAAAGACAAGTGTATATAGCTTCGCAAGTTCAGAGAAGAGTGTATAAAGTTGTTTCTACATGAGGTGAAGTCTCACAAGTAGAGCACAAGGCCCATTATAGGACACTACAAGAAATCAGTAGTCATTCAGAGCAAATACTAATGAATATCACAGAATAGTGAGAGAACAAGTGTAAAAGACATCAAAATGTAAGTTTCTAGTGTAGAAAGGATGTTGTACACTGCAGAAATCGTTGAAATAGCGTTAGTTCACATGAAACCAGTGTTTGAAACCACCAGAGTTCACTGAAAAGTAGTATTAAACTGTAAAACAGTTGAAAGACAAGTGTATATAGCTTCGCAAGTTCAGAGAAGAGTGTATAAAGTTGCTTCTACATGTGGTGAAGTTCCACAAGTAGAGGAGAAGGCCCATTATAGGAAACAGCTAGAAATCAGTAGTCATTCAGAGCAAATACTAATGTATATCACAGAATAGTGAGAGAACAAGTGTAAAAGACATCAAAATGTAAGTCTCTAGTCTAGACAGGATGTTGTACACTGCAGAAATCCTTGAAATAGAGTTAGTTTACATGAAACCAGTGTTTTATACCACCAGAATACACTGAAAAGTAGTATTCAACTGTAAAACAGTTGAAAGACAAGTGTATATAGCTTCGCAAGTTCAGAGAAGAGTGTATAAAGTTGCTTCTACATGTGGTGATGTTCCACAAGTAGAGGAGAAGGCCCATTATAGGAAACAGCTAGAAATCAGTAGTCATTCAGAGCAAATACTAATGAATATCACAGAATAGTGAGAGAACAAGTGTAAAAGACATCAAAATGTAAGTCTCTAGTCTGGAAAGGATGTTGTACACTGCAGAAATCCTTGAAATAGAGTTAGTTCACATGAAACCAGTGTTTGAAACCACCAGAGTTCACTGAAAAGTAGTATTCAACTGTAAAACAGTTGAAAGACAAGTTTATGTAGCTTCGCAAGTTCAGAGAAGAGTGTATAAAGTAGCTTCTACATGTGGTGAAGTCCCACAAGTAGAAAAGAAGTCTCATTATAGGACACTGCAATAAAGCAGTAGTAATTCAGAGCAAATACTAATGAATATCACCGACTTATGAGAGAACAAGTGGAAAGCACATCAAAATGTAAGTTTCTAGTGTAGAAAGGATGTTGTACACTGTAGAAATCCTTGAAATAGAGTTAGTTCACATGAATCCAGTGTTTGAAACCACCAGAATTCACTGATAAGTAGTATTCAACTGTAAAACAGTTGAAAGACAAGTGTATATAGCTTCGCAAGTTCAGAGAAGAGTGTATAAAGTTGTTTCTACATGAGGTGACGTCTCACAAGTAGAGCAGAAGGCCCATTATAGGACACTACAAGAAATCAGTAGTCATTCAGAGCAAATACTAATGAATATCACAGAATAGTGAGAGAACAAGTGTAAAAGACATCAAAATGTAAGTCTCTAGTCTGGAAAGGATGTTGTACACTGCAGAAATCCTTGAAATAGAGTTAGTTCACATGAAACCAGTATTTGAAACCACCAGAGTTCACTGAAAAGTAGTATTCAACTGTAAAACAGTTGAAAGACAAGTTTATGTAGCTTCGCAAGTTCAGAGAAGAGTGTATAAACTTGTTTGTACATGTGGTGAAGTCCCACAAGTAGAGGAGAAGGCCCATTATAGGAAACAGCTAGAAATCAGTAGTCATTCAGAGCAAATACTAATGAATATCACAGAATAGTGAGAGAACAAGTGTAAAAGACATCAAAATGTAAGTCTCTAGTCTAGACAGGATGTTTTACACTGCAGAAATCTTTGAAATAGAGTTAGTTCACATGAAACCAGTGTTTGAAACCACCAGAGTTCACTGAAAAGTAGTATTAAACTGTAAAACAGTTGAAAGACAAGTGTATATAGCTTCGCAAGTTCAGAGAAGAGTGTATAAAGTTGCTTCTACATGTGGTGAAGTTCCACAAGTAGAGGAGAAGGCCCATTATAGGAAACAGCTAGAAATCAGTAGTCATTCAGAGCAAATACTAATGAATATCACAGAATAGTGAGAGAACAAGTGTAAAAGACATCAAAATGTAAGTCTCTAGTCTAGAAAGGATGTTGTACACTGCAGAAATCCTTGAAATAGAGTTAGTTCACATGAAACCAGTGTTTGAAACCAGAGTTCACTGAAAAGTAGTATTCAACTGTAGAACAGTTGAACGACAAGTGTATATAGCTTCTCAAGTTCTGAGAAGAGTGTATAATGTTGTTTCTACATGTGGTGAAGTCCCACAAGTAGAGGAGAAGGCCCATTATAGGAAACAGCTAGAAATCAGTAGTAATTCTGAGCAAATACTAATGAATATCACAGACTTATGAGAGAACAAGTGTAAAAGACATCAAAATGTAAGTTTCTAGTCTAGAAAGGATGTTATACACTACAGAAATCCTTGAAATAGAGTTACTTCACAAGAAACAAGTGTTTCAACCAACTGGAATTCACTGAAAAGTAGTATTTCAGTGTAAAACAGTTGAAAGACAAGTTTTTGTAGCTTCGCAAGTTCAGAGAAGAGTGTATAAAGTTGCTTCTACATGTGGTGAAGTCCCACAAGTAGAAAAGATGGCTCATTATAGGACACTGCAAGAAAGCAGTAGTAATTCAGACCAAATACTAATGAATATCACAGACTTATGAGAGAACAAGTGGAAAGCACATCAAAATGTAAGTTTCTAGTGTAGAAAGGATGTTGTACACTGTAGAAATCCTTGAAATAGAGTTAGTTCACATGAATCCAGTGTTTGAAACCACCAGAATTCACTGATAAGTAGTATTCAACTGTAAAACAGTTGAAAGACAAGTGTATATAGCTTCGCAAGTTCAGAGAAGAGTGTATAAAGTTGTTTCTACATGAGGTGAAGTCTCACAAGTAGAGCACAAGGCCCATTATAGGACACTACAAGAAATCAGTAGTCATTCAGAGCAAATACTAATGAATATCACAGAATAGTGAGAGAACAAGTGTAAAAGACATCAAAATGTAAGTTTCTAGTGTAGAAAGGATGTTGTACACTGCAGAAATCGTTGAAATAGAGTTAGTTCACATGAAACCAGTGTTTGAAACCACCAGAGTTCACTGAAAAGTAGTATTAAACTGTAAAACAGTTGAAAGACAAGTGTATATAGCTTCGCAAGTTCAGAGAAGAGTGTATAAAGTTGCTTCTACATGTGGTGAAGTTCCACAAGTAGAGGAGAAGGCCCATTATAGGAAACAGCTAGAAATCAGTAGTCATTCAGAGCAAATACTAATGTATATCACAGAATAGTGAGAGAACAAGTGTAAAAGACATCAAAATGTAAGTCTCTAGTCTAGACAGGATGTTGTACACTGCAGAAATCCTTGAAATAGAGTTAGTTTACATGAAACCAGTGTTTTATACCACCAGAATACACTGAAAAGTAGTATTCAACTGTAAAACAGTTGAAAGACAAGTGTATATAGCTTCGCAAGTTCAGAGAAGAGTGTATAAAGTTGCTTCTACATGTGGTGATGTTCCACAAGTAGAGGAGAAGGCCCATTATAGGAAACAGCTAGAAATCAGTAGTCATTCAGAGCAAATACTAATGAATATCACAGAATAGTGAGAGAACAAGTGTAAAAGACATCAAAATGTAAGTCTCTAGTCTGGAAAGGATGTTGTACACTGCAGAAATCCTTGAAATAGAGTTAGTTCACATGAAACCAGTGTTTTATACCACCAGAATTCACTGAAAAGTAGTATTCAACTGTAAAACAGTTGAAAGACAAGTTTATGTAGCTTCGCAAGTTCAGAGAAGAGTGTATAAAGTTGCTTCTACACGTGGTGAAGTCCCACAAGTAGAAAAGAAGGCCCATTATAGGAAACAGCTAGAAATCAGTAGTAATTCTGAGCAAATACTAATGAATATCACAGAATAGTGAGAGAACAAGTGTAAAAGACATCAAAATGTAAGTCTCTAGTCTAGAAAGGATGTTGTACACTGCAGAAATCCTTGAAATAGAGTTAGTTCACATGAAACCAGTGTTTTATACCACCAGAATTCACTGAAAAGTAGTATTCAACTGTAAAACAGTTGAAAGACAAGTGTATATAGCTTCTCAAGTTCTGAGGAGAGTGTATAATGTTGTTTCTACATGTGGTGAAGTCCCACAAGTAGAGGAGAAGGCCCATTATAGGAAACAGCTAGAAATCAGTAGTAATTCTGAGCAAATACTAATGAATATCACAGACTTATGAGAGAACAAGTGTAAAAGACATCAAAATGTAAGTTTCTAGTCTAGAAAGGATGTTATACACTACAGAAATCCTTGAAATAGAGTTACTTCACAAGAAACAAGTGTTTCAACCCACTGGAATTCACTGAAAAGCAGTATTTCAGTGTAAAACAGTTGAAAGACAAGTTTATGTAGCTTCGCAAGTTCAGAGTAGAGTGTATAAAGTTGCTTCTACATGTGGTGAAGTCCCACAAGTAGAAAAGAAGGCTCATTATAGGACACTGCAAGAAAGCAGTAGTAATTCAGAGCAAATACTAATGAATATCACAGACTTATGAGAGAACAAGTGGAAAGCACATCAAAATATAAGTTTCTAGTGTAGACAGGATGTTGTACACTGTAGAAATCCTTGAAATAGAGTTAGTTCACATGAATCCAGTGTTTGAAACCACCAGAATTCACTGATAAGTAGTATTCAACTGTAAAACAGTTGAAAGACAAGTGTATATAGCTTCGCAAGTTCAGAGAAGAGTGTGTAAAGTTGTTTCTACATGAGGTGAAGTCTCACAAGTAGAGCAGAAGGCCCATTATAGGACACTACAAGAAATCAGTAGTCATTCAGAGCAAATACTAATGAATATCACAGAATAGTGAGAGAACAAGTGTAAAAGACATCAAAATGTAAGTCTCTAGTCTAGAAAGGATGTTGTACACTGCAGAAATCCTTGAAATAGAGTTAGTTCACATGAAACCAGTGTTTGAAACCACCAGAGTTCACTGAAAAGTAGTATTCAACTGTAAAACAGTTGAAAGACAAGTGTATATAGCTTCTCAAGTTCTGAGAAGAGTGTATAATGTTGTTTCTACATGTGGTGAAGTCCCACAAGTAGAGGAGAAGGCCCATTATAGGAAACAGCTAGAAATCAGTAGTAATTCTGAGCAAATACTAATGAATATCACAGACTTATGAGAGAACAAGTGTAAAAGACATCAAAATGTAAGTTTCTAGTCTAGAAAGGATGTTATACACTACAGAAATCCTTGAAATAGAGTTACTTCACAAGAAACAAGTGTTTCAACCCACTGGAATTCACTGAAAAGTAGTATTTCAGTGTAAAACAGTTGAAAGACAAGTTTATGTAGCTTCGCAAGTTCAGAGAAGAGTGTATAAAGTTGCTTCTACATGTGGTGAAGTCCCACAAGTAGAAAAGAAGGCTCATTATAGGACACTGCAAGAAAGCAGTAGTAATTCAGAGCAAATACTAATGAATATCACAGACTTATGAGAGAACAAGTGGAAAGCACATCAAAATGTAAGTCTCTAGTCTGGAAAGGATGTTGTACACTGCAGAAATCCTTGAAATAGAGTTAGTTCACATGAAACCAGTGTTTGAAACCACCAGAGTTCACTGAAAAGTAGTATTCAACTGTAAAACAGTTGAAAGACAAGTTTATGTAGCTTCGCAAGTTCAGAGAAGAGTGTATAAACTTGTTTGTACATGTGGTGAAGTCCCACAAGTTGAGGAGAAGGCCCATTATAGGAAACAGCTAGAAATCAGTAGTCATTCTGAGGAAATACTAATGAATATCACAGACTTATCAGAGAACAAGTGGAAAAGACATCAAAATGTAAGTCTCTAGTCTAGACAGGATGTTGTACACTGCAGAAATCCTTGAAATAGAGTTAGTTCACATGAAACCAGTGTTTTATACCACCAGAATACACTGAAAAGTAGTATTCAACTGTAAAACAGTTGAAAGACAAGTGTATATAGCTTCGCAAGTTGGAGAAGAGTGTATAAAGTTGCTTCTACATGTGGTGATGTTCCACATGTAGAGGAGAAGGCCCATTATAGGAAACAGCTAGAAATCAATTGTAATTCTGAGGAAATACTAATGAATATCACAGACTTATGAGAGAACAAGTGGAAAAGACATGAAAATGTAAGTCTCTAGTCTAGACAGGATGTTGTACTCTGCAGAAATCCTTGAAATAGAGTTAGTTCACATGAAACCAGTGTTTTATACCACCAGAATACACTGAAAAGTAGTATTCAACTGTAAAACAGTTGAAAGACAAGTGTATATAGCTTCGCAAGTTCAGAGAAGAGTGTATAAAGTTGCTTCTACATGTGGTGATGTTCCACAAGTAGAGAAGAAGGCCCATTATAGGACACTACAAGAAATCAGTAGTCATTCAGAGCAAATACTAATGAATATCACAGAATAGTGAGAGAACAAGTGTAAAAGACATCAAAATGTAAGTCTCTAGAATGGAAAGGATGTTGTACACTGCAGAAATCCTTGAAATAGAGTTAGTTCACAAGAAACCAGTGTTTGAAACCACCAGAGTTCACTGAAAAGTAGCATTCAACTGTAAAACAGTTGAAAGACAAGTTTATGTAGCTTCGCAAGTTCAGAGAAGAGAGTATAAAGTTGCTTCTACATGTGGTGAAGTCCCACAAGTAGAGGAGAAGGCCCATTATAGGAAACAGGTAGAAATCAGTAGTCATTCAGAGCAAATACTAATGAATATCACAGAATAGTGAGAGAACAAGTGTAAAAGACATCAAAATATAAGTCTCTAGTCTAGACAGTATGTTGTACACTGCAGAAATCCTTGAAATAGAGTTAGTTCACATGAAACCAGTGTTTTATACCACCAGAATTCACTGAAAAGTAGTATTCAACTGTAAAACAGTTAAAAGACAAGTGTATATAGCTTCGCAAGTTCAGAGAAGAGTGTATAAAGTTGCTTCTACCTGTGGTGAAGTCGCACAAGTAGAGGAGAAGGCCCATTATAGGAAACAGCTAGAAATCAGTAGTCATTCAGAGCAAATACTAATGAATATCACAGAATAGTGAGAGAACAAGTGTAAAAGACATCAAAATGTAAGTCTCTAGTCTAGACAGGATGTTTTACACTGCAGAAATCTTTGAAATAGAGTTAGTTCACATGAAACCAGTGTTTGAAACCACCAGAGTTCACTGAAAAGTAGTATTAAACTGTAAAACAGTTGAAAGACAAGTGTACATAGCTTCGCAAGTTCAGAGAAGAGTGTATAAAGTTGCTTCTACATGTGGTGAAGTTCCACAAGTAGAGGAGAAGGCCCATTATAGGAAACAGGTAGAAATCAGTAGTCATTCAGAGCAAATACTAATGAATCTCACAGAATAGTGAGAGAACAGTGTAAAAGACATCAAAATGTAAGTCTCTAGTCTAGACAGGATGTTGTACACTGCAGAAATCCTTGAAATAGAGTTAGTTCACAAGAAACCAGTGTTTGAAACCACCAGAGTTCACTGAAAAGTAGCATTCAACTGTAAAACAGTTGAAAGACAAGTTTATGTAGCTTCGCAAGTTCAGAGAAGAGTGTATAAAGTTGCTTCTACATGTGGTGAAGTCCCACAAGTAGAGGAGAAGGCCCATTATAGGAAACAGGTAGAAATCAGTAGTCATTCAGAGCAAATACTAATGAATCTCACAGAATAGTGAGAGAACAAGTGTAAAAGACATCAAAATATAAGTCTCTAGTCTAGACAGTATGTTGTACACTGCAGAAATCCTTGAAATAGAGTTAGTTCACATGAAACCAGTGTTTTATACCACCAGAATTCACTGAAAAGTAGTATTCAACTGTAAAACAGTTGAAAGACAAGTGTATATAGCTTCGCAAGTTCAGAGAAGAGTGTATAAAGTTGCTTCTACATGTGGTGATGTTCCACAAGTAGAGGAGAAGGCCCATTATAGGAAACAGCTAGAAATCAGTAGTAATTCTGAGCAAATACTAATGAATATCACAGACTTATGAGAAAACAAGTGTAAAAGACATCAAAATGTAAGTTTCTAGTCTAGAAAGGATGTTATACACCACAGAAATCTTTGAAATAGAGTTACTTCACAAGAAACAAGTGTTTCAACCCACTGGAATTCACTGAAAAGTAGTATTTCAGGGTAAAACAGTTGAAAGACAAGTTTATGTAGCTTCGCAAGTTCAGAGAAGAGTGTATAAAGTTGCTTCTACATGTGGTGAAGTTCCACAAGTAGAGGAGAAGGCCCATTATAGGAAACAGGTAGAAATTAGTAGTCATTCAGAGCAAATACTAATGAATCTCACAGAATAGTGAGAGAACAAGTGTAAAAGATATTAAAATGTAAGTCTCTAGTCTGGAAAGGATGTTGTACACTGCAGAAATCCTTAAAATAGAGTTAGTTCACATGAAACCAGTGTTTGAAACCACCAGAGTTCACTGAAAAGTAGTATTCAACTGTAAAACAGTTGAAAGACAAGTTTATGTAGCTTCGCAAGTTCAGAGAAGAGTGTATAAACTTGTTTGTACATGTGGTGAAGTCCCACAAGTTGAGGAGAAGGCCCATTATAGGAAACAGCTAGAAATCAGTAGTAATTCTGAGGAAATACTAATGAATATCACAGACTTATGAGAGAACAAGTGGAAAAGACATCAAAATGTAAGTGTCTAGTCTAGACAGGATGTTGTACACTGCAGAAATCCTTGAAATAGAGTTAGTTCACATGAAACCAGTGTTTTATACCACCAGAATACACTGAAAAGTAGTATTCAACTGTAAAACAGTTGAAAGACAAGTGTATATAGCTTCGCAAGTTCAGAGAAGAGTGTATAAAGTTGCTTCTACATGTGGTGAAGTTCCACAAGTAGAGGAGAAGGCCCATTATAGGAAACAGGTAGAAATCAGTAGTCATTCAGAGCAAATACTAATGAATCTCACAGAATAGTGAGAGAACAAGTGTAAAAGACATCAAAATGTAAGTCTCTAGTCTAGACAGGATGTTGTACACTGCAGAAATCCTTGAAATAGAGTTAGTTCACATGAAACCAGTGTTTTATACCACCAGAATACACTGAAAAGTAGTATTCAAATGTAAAACAGTTGAAAGACAAGTGTATATAGCTTCGCAAGTTGGAGAAGAGTGTATAAAGTTGCTTCTACATGTGGTGATGTTCCACATGTAGAGGAGAAGGCCCATTATAGGAAACAGCTAGAAATCAATAGTTATTCTGAGGAAATACTAATGAATATCACAGACTTATGAGAGAACAAGTGGAAAAGACATCAAAATGTAAGTCTCTAGTCTAGACAGGATGTTGTACACTGCAGAAATCCTTGAAATAGAGTTAGTTCACATGAAACCAGTGTTTTATACCACCAGAATACACTGAAAAGTAGTATTCAACTGTAAAACAGTTGAAAGACAAGTGTATATAGCTTCGCAAGTTCAGAGAAGAGTGTATAAAGTTGCTTCTACATGTGGTGATGTTCCACAAGTAGAGAAGAAGGCCCATTATAGGACACTACAAGAAATCAGTAGTCATTCAGAGCAAATACTAATGAATATCACAGAATAGTGAGAGAACAAGTGTAAAAGACATCAAAATGTAAGTCTCTAGTCTGGAAAGGATGTTGTACACTGCAGAAATCCTTGAAATAGAGTTAGTTCACAAGAAACCAGTGTTTGAAACCACCAGAGTTCACTGAAAAGTAGCATTCAACTGTAAAACAGTTGAAAGACAAGTTTATGTAGCTTCGCAAGTTCAGAGAAGAGAGTATAAAGTTGCTTCTACATGTGGTGAAGTCCCACAAGTAGAGGAGAAGGCCCATTATAGGAAACAGGTAGAAATCAGTAGTCATTCAGAGCAAATACTAATGAATATCACAGAATAGTGAGAGAACAAGTGTAAAAGACATCAAAATATAAGTCTCTAGTCTAGACAGTATGTTGTACACTGCAGAAATCCTTGAAATAGAGTTAGTTCACATGAAACCAGTGTTTTATACCACCAGAATTCACTGAAAAGTAGTATTCAACTGTAAAACAGTTGAAAGACAAGTGTATATAGCTTCGCAAGTTCAGAGAAGAGTGTATAAAGTTGCTTCTACATGTGGTGAAGTCGCACAAGTAGAGGAGAAGGCCCATTATAGGAAACAGCTAGAAATCAGTAGTCATTCAGAGCAAATACTAATGAATATCACAGAATAGTGAGAGAACAAGTGTAAAAGACATCAAAATGTAAGTCTCTAGTCTAGACAGGATGTTTTACACTGCAGAAATCTTTGAAATAGAGTTAGTTCACATGAAACCAGTGTTTGAAACCACCAGAGTTCACTGAAAAGTAGTATTAAACTGTAAAACAGTTGAAAGACAAGTGTATATAGCTTCGCAAGTTCAGAGAAGAGTGTATAAAGTTGCTTCTACATGTGGTGAAGTTCCACAAGTAGAGGAGAAGGCCCATTATAGGAAACAGGTAGAAATCAGTAGTCATTCAGAGCAAATACTAATGAATCTCACAGAATAGTGAGAGAACAGTGTAAAAGACATCAAAATGTAAGTCTCTAGTCTAGACAGGATGTTGTACACTGCAGAAATCCTTGAAATAGAGTTAGTTCACATGAAACCAGTGTTTTATACCACCAGAATACACTGAAAAGTAGTATTCAACTGTAAAACAGTTGAAAGACAAGTGTATATAGCTTCGCAAGTTCAGAGAAGAGTGTATAAAGTTGCTTATACATGTGGTGATGTTTCACAAGTAGAGGAGAAGGCCCATTATAGGAAACAGCTAGAAATCAGTAGTCATTCAGAGCAAATACTAATGAATATCACAGAATAGTGAGAGAACAAGTGTAAAAGACATCAAAATATAAGTCTCTAGTCTAGACAGTATGTTGTACACTGCAGAAATCCTTGAAATAGAGTTAGTTCACATGAAACCAGTGTTTTATACCACCAGAATTCACTGAAAAGTAGTATTCAACTGTAAAACAGTTGAAAGACAAGTGTATATAGCTTCGCAAGTTCAGAGAAGAGTGTATAAAGTTGCTTCTACATGTGGTGATGTTCCACAAGTAGAGGAGAAGGCCCATTATAGGAAACAGCTAGAAATCAGTAGTAATTCTGAGCAAATACTAATGAATATCACAGACTTATGAGAAAACAAGTGTAAAAGACATCAAAATGTAAGTTTCTAGTCTAGAAAGGATGTTATACACCACAGAAATCTTTGAAATAGAGTTACTTCACAAGAAACAAGTGTTTCAACCCACTGGAATTCACTGAAAAGTAGTATTTCAGTGTAAAACAGTTGAAAGACAAGTTTATGTAGCTTCGCAAGTTCAGAGAAGAGTGTATAAAGTTGCTTCTACATGTGGTGAAGTCCCACAAGTAGAAAAGAAGGCTCATTATAGGACTCTGCAAGAAAGCAGTAGTAATTCAGAGCAAATCCTAATGAATATCACAGACTTATGAGAGAACAAGTGGAAAGCACATCAAAATGTAAGTTTCTAGTGTAGAAAGGATGTTGTACACTGTAGAAATCCTTGAAATAGAGTTAGTTCACATGAATCCAGTGTTTGAAACCACCAGAATTCACTGGTAAGTAGTATTCAACTGTAAAACAGTTGAAAGACAAGTGTATATAGCTTCGCAAGTTCAGAGAAGAGTGTATAAAGTTGCTTCTACATGAGGTGAAGTCTCACAAGTAGAGCAGAAGGCCCATAATAGGACACTACAAGAAATCAGTAGTCATTCAGAGCAAATACTAATGAATATCACAGAATAGTGAGAGAACAAGTGTAAAAGACATCAAAATGTAAGTTTCTAGTCTAGAAAGGATGTTGTACACTGCAGAAATCGTTGAAATAGAGTTAGTTCACATGAAACCAGTGTTTGAAACCACCAGAGTTCACTGAAAAGTAGTATTAAACTGTAACACAGTTGAAAGACAAGTGTATATAGCTTCGCAAGTTCAGAGAAGAGTGCATAAAGTTGCTTCTACATGTGGTGAAGTTCCACAAGTAGAGGAGAAGGCCCATTATAGGAAACAGCTAGAAATCAGTAGTCATTCAGAGCAAATACTAAAGTATATCACAGAATAGTGAGAGAACAAGTGTAAAAGACATCAAAATGTAAGTTTCTAGTCTAGAAAGGATGTTGTACACTGCAGAAATCGTTGAAATAGAGTTAGTTCACATGAAACCAGTGTTTGAAACCACCAGAGTTCACTGAAAAGTAGTATTAAACTGTAACACAGTTGAAAGACAAGTGTATATAGCTTCGCAAGTTCAGAGAAGAGTGCATAAAGTTGCTTCTACATGTGGTGATGTTCCACAAGTAGAGGAGAAGGCCCATTATAGGAAACAGCTAGAAATCAGTAGTAATTCTGAGCAAATACTAATGAATATCACAGACTTATGAGAAAACAAGTGTAAAAGACATCAAAATGTAAGTTTCTAGTCTAGAAAGGATGTTATACACCACAGAAATCTTTGAAATAGAGTTACTTCACAAGAAACAAGTGTTTCAACCCACTGGAATTCACTGAAAAGTAGTATTTCAGTGTAAAACAGTTGAAAGACAAGTTTATGTAGCTTCGCAAGTTCAGAGAAGAGTGTATAAAGTTGCTTCTACATGTGGTGAAGTCCCACAAGTAGAAAAGAAGGCTCATTATAGGACTCTGCAAGAAAGCAGTAGTAATTCAGAGCAAATCCTAATGAATATCACAGACTTATGAGAGAACAAGTGGAAAGCACATCAAAATGTAAGTTTCTAGTGTAGAAAGGATGTTGTACACTGTAGAAATCCTTGAAATAGAGTTAGTTCACATGAATCCAGTGTTTGAAACCACCAGAATTCACTGGTAAGTAGTATTCAACTGTAAAACAGTTGAAAGACAAGTGTATATAGCTTCGCAAGTTCAGAGAAGAGTGTATAAAGTTGCTTCTACATGAGGTGAAGTCTCACAAGTAGAGCAGAAGGCCCATAATAGGACACTACAAGAAATCAGTAGTCATTCAGAGCAAATACTAATGAATATCACAGAATAGTGAGAGAACAAGTGTAAAAGACATCAAAATGTAAGTTTCTAGTCTAGAAAGGATGTAGTACACTGCAGAAATCGTTGAAATAGAGTTAGTTCACATGAAACCAGTGTTTGAAACCACCAGAGTTCACTGAAAAGTAGTATTAAACTGTAACACAGTTGAAAGACAAGTGTATATAGCTTCGCAAGTTCAGAGAAGAGTGCATAAAGTTGCTTCTACATGTGGTGAAGTTCCACAAGTAGAGGAGAAGGCCCATTATAGGAAACAGCTAGAAATCAGTAGTCATTCAGAGCAAATACTAAAGTATATCACAGAATAGTGAGAGAACAAGTGTAAAAGACATCAAAATGTAAGTTTCTAGTCTAGAAAGGATGTTGTACACTGCAGAAATCGTTGAAATAGAGTTAGTTCACATGAAACCAGTGTTTGAAACCACCAGAGTTCACTGAAAAGTAGTATTAAACTGTAACAAAGTTGAAAGACAAGTGTATATAGCTTCGCAAGTTCAGAGAAGAGTGCATAAAGTTGCTTCTACATGTGGTGAAGTCCCTCAAGTAGAGGAGAAGGCCCATTATAGGAAACAGCTAGAAATCAGTAGTAATTCTGAGCAAATACTAATGAATATCACAGACTTATGAGAGAACAAGTGTAAAAGACATCAAAATGTAAGTTTCTAGTCAGGAAAGGATGTTATACACTACAGAAATCCTTGAAATAGAGTTACTTCACAAGAAACAAGTGTTTCAACCCACTGGAATTCACTGAAAAGTAGTATTTCAGTGTAAAACAGTTGAAAGACAAGTTTATGTAGCTTCGCAAGTTCAGAGAAGAGTGTATAAAGTTGCTTCTACATGTGGTGAAGTCCCACAAGTAGAAAAGAAGACTCATTATAGGACACTGCAAGAAAGCAGTAGTCATTCAGAGCAAATACTAATGAATATCACAGAATAGTGAGAGAACAAGTGTAAAAGACATCAAAATGTAAGTCTCTAGTCTGGAAAGGATGTTGTACACTGCAGAAATCCTTGAAATAGAGTTAGTTCACATGAAACCAGTGTTTGAAACCACCAGAGTTCACTGAAAAGTAGTATTCAACTGTAAAACAGTTGAAAGACAAGTTTATGTAGCTTCGCAAGTTCAGAGAAGAGTGTATAAACTTGTTTGTACATGTGGTGAAGTCCCACAAGTTGAGGAGAAGGCCCATTATAGGAAACAGCTAGAAATCAGTAGTAATTCTGAGGAAATACTAATGAATATCACAGACTTATGAGAGAACAAGTGGAAAAGACATCAAAATGTAAGTCTCTAGTCTAGACAGGATGTTGTACACTGCAGAAATCCTTGAAATAGAGTTAGTTCACATGAAACCAGTGTTTTATACCACCAGAATACACTGAAAAGTAGTATTCAACTGTAAAACAGTTGAAAGACAAGTGTATATAGCTTCGCAAGTTGGAGAAGAGTGTATAAAGTTGCTTCTACATGTGGTGATGTTCCACATGTAGAGGAGAAGGCCCATTATAGGAAACAGCTAGAAATCAATTGTAATTCTGAGGAAATACTAATGAATATCACAGACTTATGAGAGAACAAGTGGAAAAGACATGAAAATGTAAGTCTCTAGTCTAGACAGGATGTTGTACACTGCAGAAATCCTTGAAATAGAGTTAGTTCACATGAAACCAGTGTTTTATACCACCAGAATACACTGAAAAGTAGTATTCAACTGTAAAACAGTTGAAAGACAAGTGTATATAGCTTCGCAAGTTCAGAGAAGAGTGTATAAAGTTGCTTCTACATGTGGTGATGTTCCACAAGTAGAGAAGAAGGCCCATTATAGGACACTACAAGAAATCAGTAGTCATTCAGAGCAAATACTAATGAATATCACAGAATAGTGAGAGAACAAGTGTAAAAGACATCAAAATGTAAGTCTCTAGAATGGAAAGGATGTTGTACACTGCAGAAATCCTTGAAATAGAGTTAGTTCACAAGAAACCAGTGTTTGAAACCACCAGAGTTCACTGAAAAGTAGCATTCAACTGTAAAACAGTTGAAAGACAAGTTTATGTAGCTTCGCAAGTTCAGAGAAGAGAGTATAAAGTTGCTTCTACATGTGGTGAAGTCCCACAAGTAGAGGAGAAGGCCCATTATAGGAAACAGGTAGAAATCAGTAGTCATTCAGAGCAAATACTAATGAATATCACAGAATAGTGAGAGAACAAGTGTAAAAGACATCAAAATATAAGTCTCTAGTCTAGACAGTATGTTGTACACTGCAGAAATCCTTGAAATAGAGTTAGTTCACATGAAACCAGTGTTTTATACCACCAGAATTCACTGAAAAGTAGTATTCAACTGTAAAACAGTTGAAAGACAAGTGTATATAGCTTCGCAAGTTCAGAGAAGAGTGTATAAAGTTGCTTCTACATGTGGTGAAGTCGCACAAGTAAAGGAGAAGGCCCATTATAGGAAACAGCTAGAAATCAGTAGTCATTCAGAGCAAATACTAATGAATATCACAGAATAGTGAGAGAACAAGTGTAAAAGACATCAAAATGTAAGTCTCTAGTCTAGACAGGATGTTTTACACTGCAGAAATCTTTGAAATAGAGTTAGTTCACATGAAACCAGTGTTTGAAACCACCAGAGTTCACTGAAAAGTAGTATTAAACTGTAAAACAGTTGAAAGACAAGTGTATATAGCTTCGCAAGTTCAGAGAAGAGTGTATAAAGTTGCTTCTACATGTGGTGAAGTCGCACAAGTAAAGGAGAAGGCCCATTATAGGAAACAGGTAGAAATCAGTAGTCATTCAGAGCAAATACTAATGAATCTCACAGAATAGTGAGAGAACAGTGTAAAAGACATCAAAATGTAAGTCTCTAGTCTAGACAGGATGTTGTACACTGCAGAAATCCTTGAAATAGAGTTAGTTCACATGAAACCAGTGTTTTATACCACCAGAATACACTGAAAAGTAGTATTCAACTGTAAAACAGTTGAAAGACAAGTGTATATAGCTTCGCAAGTTCAGAGAAGAGTGTATAAAGTTGCTTATACATGTGGTGATGTTTCACAAGTAGAGGAGAAGGCCCATTATAGGAAACAGCTAGAAATCAGTAGTCATTCAGAGCAAATACTAATGAATATCACAGAATAGTGAGAGAACAAGTGTAAAAGACATCAAAATGTAAGTCTCTAGTCTGGAAAGGATGTTGTACACTGCAGAAATCCTTGAAATAGAGTTAGTTCACAAGAAACCAGTGTTTGAAACCACCAGAGTTCACTGAAAAGTAGCATTCAACTGTAAAACAGTTGAAAGACAAGTTTATGTAGCTTCGCAAGTTCAGAGAAGAGTGTATAAAGTTGCTTCTACATGTGGTGAAGTCCCACAAGTAGAGGAGAAGGCCCATTATAGGAAACAGGTAGAAATCAGTAGTCATTCAGAGCAAATACTAATGAATCTCACAGAATAGTGAGAGAACAAGTGTAAAAGACATCAAAATATAAGTCTCTAGTCTAGACAGTATGTTGTACACTGCAGAAATCCTTGAAATAGAGTTAGTTCACATGAAACCAGTGTTTTATACCACCAGAATTCACTGAAAAGTAGTATTCAACTGTAAAACAGTTGAAAGACAAGTGTATATAGCTTCGCAAGTTCAGAGAAGAGTGTATAAAGTTGCTTCTTCATGTGGTGATGTTCCACAAGTAGAGGAGAAGGCCCATTATAGGAAACAGCTAGAAATCAGTAGTAATTCTGAGCAAATACTAATGAATATCACAGACTTATGAGAAAACAAGTGTAAAAGACATCAAAATGTAAGTTTCTAGTCTAGAAAGGATGTTATACACTACAGAAATCTTTGAAATAGAGTTACTTCACAAGAAACAAGTGTTTCAACCCACTGGAATTCACTGAAAAGTAGTATTTCAGTGTAAAACAGTTGAAAGACAAGTTTATGTAGCTTCGCAAGTTCAGAGAAGAGTGTATAAAGTTGCTTCTACATGTGGTGAAGTCCCACAAGTAGAAAAGAAGGCTCATTATAGGACTCTGCAAGAAAGCAGTAGTAATTCAGAGCAAATCCTAATGAATATCACAGACTTATGAGAGAACAAGTGGAAAGCACATCAAAATGTAAGTTTCTAGTGTAGAAACGATGTTGTACACTGTAGAAATCCTTGAAATAGAGTTAGTTCACATGAATCCAGTGTTTGAAACCACCAGAATTCACTGATAAGTAGTATTCAACTGTAAAACAGTTGAAAGACAAGTGTATATAGCTTCGCAAGTTCAGAGAAGAGTGTATAAAGTTGCTTCTACATGTGGTGAAGTTCCACAAGTAGAGGAGAAGGCCCATTATAGGAAACAGGTAGAAATCAGTAGTCATTCAGAGCAAATACTAATGAATCTCACAGAATAGTGAGAGAACAAGTGTAAAAGATATTAAAATGTAAGTCTCTAGTCTGGAAAGGATGTTGTACACCGCAGAAATCCTTAAAATAGAGTTAGTTCACATGAAACCAGTGTTTGAAACCACCAGAGTTCACTGAAAAGTAGTATTCAACTGTAAAACAGTTGAAAGACAAGTTTATGTAGCTTCGCAAGTTCAGAGAAGAGTGTATAAACTTGTTTGTACATGTGGTGAAGTCCCACAAGTTGAGGAGAAGGCCCATTATAGGAAACAGCTAGAAATCAGTAGTAATTCTGAGGAAATACTAATGAATAACACAGACTTATGAGAGAACAAGTGGAAAAGACATCAAAATGTAAGTCTCTAGTCTAGACAGTATGTTGTACACTGCAGAAATCCTTGAAATAGAGTTAGTTCACATGAAACCAGTGTTTTATACCACCAGAATTCACTGAAAAGTAGTATTCAACTGTAAAACAGTTGAAAGACAAGTGTATATAGCTTCGCAAGTTCAGAGAAGAGTGTATAAAGTTGCTTCTACATGTGGTGAAGTCGCACAAGTAGAGGAGAAGGCCCATTATAGGAAACAGCTAGAAATCAGTAGTCATTCAGAGCAAATACTAATGAATATCACAGAATAGTGAGAGAACAAGTGTAAAAGACATCAAAATGTAAGTCTCTAGTCTAGACAGGATGTTTTACACTGCAGAAATCTTTGAAATAGAGTTAGTTCACATGAAACCAGTGTTTGAAACCACCAGAGTTCACTGAAAAGTAGTATTAAACTGTAAAACAGTTGAAAGACAAGTGTATATAGCTTCGCAAGTTCAGAGAAGAGTGTATAAAGTTGCTTCTACATGTGGTGAAGTTCCACAAGTAGAGGAGAAGGCCCATTATAGGAAACAGGTAG
This sequence comes from Cnephaeus nilssonii, assembly GCF_951640355.1. NCBI lineage: Eukaryota > Metazoa > Chordata > Mammalia > Chiroptera > Vespertilionidae > Cnephaeus > Cnephaeus nilssonii. The sequence goes on along the minus strand of NC_137086.1, from coordinate 73,093,529 downwards.
AAATCAGTAGTCATTCAGAGCAAATACTAATGAATCTCACAGAATAGTGAGAGAACAGTGTAAAAGACATCAAAATGTAAGTCTCTAGTCTAGACAGGATGTTGTACACTGCAGAAATCCTTGAAATAGAGTTAGTTCACATGAAACCAGTGTTTTATACCACCAGAATACACTGAAAAGTAGTATTCAACTGTAAAACAGTTGAAAGACAAGTGTATATAGCTTCGCAAGTTCAGAGAAGAGTGTATAAAGTTGCTTATACATGTGGTGATGTTTCACAAGTAGAGGAGAAGGCCCATTATAGGAAACAGCTAGAAATCAGTAGTCATTCAGAGCAAATACTAATGAATATCACAGAATAGTGAGAGAACAAGTGTAAAAGACATCAAAATGTAAGTCTCTAGTCTGGAAAGGATGTTGTACACTGCAGAAATCCTTGAAATAGAGTTAGTTCACAAGAAACCAGTGTTTGAAACCACCAGAGTTCACTGAAAAGTAGCATTCAACTGTAAAACAGTTGAAAGACAAGTTTATGTAGCTTCGCAAGTTCAGAGAAGAGAGTATAAAGTTGCTTCTACATGTGGTGAAGTCCCACAAGTAGAGGAGAAGGCCCATTATAGGAAACAGGTAGAAATCAGTAGTCATTCAGAGCAAATACTAATGAATCTCACAGAATAGTGAGAGAACAAGTGTAAAAGACATCAAAATATAAGTCTCTAGTCTAGACAGTATGTTGTACACTGCAGAAATCCTTGAAATAGAGTTAGTTCACATGAAACCAGTGTTTTATACCACCAGAATTCACTGAAAAGTAGTATTCAACTGTAAAACAGTTGAAAGACAAGTGTATATAGCTTCGCAAGTTCAGAGAAGAGTGTATAAAGTTGCTTCTTCATGTGGTGATGTTCCACAAGTAGAGGAGAAGGCCCATTATAGGAAACAGCTAGAAATCAGTAGTAATTCTGAGCAAATACTAATGAATATCACAGACTTATGAGAAAACAAGTGTAAAAGACATCAAAATGTAAGTTTCTAGTCTAGAAAGGATGTTATACACTACAGAAATCTTTGAAATAGAGTTACTTCACAAGAAACAAGTGTTTCAACCCACTGGAATTCACTGAAAAGTAGTATTTCAGTGTAAAACAGTTGAAAGACAAGTTTATGTAGCTTCGCAAGTTCAGAGAAGAGTGTATAAAGTTGCTTCTACATGTGGTGAAGTCCCACAAGTAGAAAAGAAGGCTCATTATAGGACTCTGCAAGAAAGCAGTAGTAATTCAGAGCAAATCCTAATGAATATCACAGACTTATGAGAGAACAAGTGGAAAGCACATCAAAATGTAAGTTTCTAGTGTAGAAACGATGTTGTACACTGTAGAAATCCTTGAAATAGAGTTAGTTCACATGAATCCAGTGTTTGAAACCACCAGAATTCACTGATAAGTAGTATTCAACTGTAAAACAGTTGAAAGACAAGTGTATATAGCTTCGCAAGTTCAGAGAAGAGTGTATAAAGTTGCTTCTACATGTGGTGAAGTTCCACAAGTAGAGGAGAAGGCCCATTATAGGAAACAGGTAGAAATCAGTAGTCATTCAGAGCAAATACTAATGAATCTCACAGAATAGTGAGAGAACAAGTGTAAAAGATATTAAAATGTAAGTCTCTAGTCTGGAAAGGATGTTGTACACCGCAGAAATCCTTAAAATAGAGTTAGTTCACATGAAACCAGTGTTTGAAACCACCAGAGTTCACTGAAAAGTAGTATTCAACTGTAAAACAGTTGAAAGACAAGTTTATGTAGCTTCGCAAGTTCAGAGAAGAGTGTATAAACTTGTTTGTACATGTGGTGAAGTCCCACAAGTTGAGGAGAAGGCCCATTATAGGAAACAGCTAGAAATCAGTAGTAATTCTGAGGAAATACTAATGAATAACACAGACTTATGAGAGAACAAGTGGAAAAGACATCAAAATGTAAGTCTCTAGTCTAGACAGTATGTTGTACACTGCAGAAATCCTTGAAATAGAGTTAGTTCACATGAAACCAGTGTTTTATACCACCAGAATTCACTGAAAAGTAGTATTCAACTGTAAAACAGTTGAAAGACAAGTGTATATAGCTTCGCAAGTTCAGAGAAGAGTGTATAAAGTTGCTTCTACATGTGGTGAAGTCGCACAAGAGGAGGAGAAGGCCCATTATAGGAAACAGCTAGAAATCAGTAGTCATTCAGAGCAAATACTAATGAATATCACAGAATAGTGAGAGAACAAGTGTAAAAGACATCAAAATGTAAGTCTCTAGTCTAGACAGGATGTTTTACACTGCAGAAATCTTTGAAATAGAGTTAGTTCACATGAAACCAGTGTTTGAAACCACCAGAGTTCACTGAAAAGTAGTATTAAACTGTAAAACAGTTGAAAGACAAGTGTATATAGCTTCGCAAGTTCAGAGAAGAGTGTATAAAGTTGCTTCTACATGTGGTGAAGTTCCACAAGTAGAGGAGAAGGCCCATTATAGGAAACAGGTAGAAATCAGTAGTCATTCAGAGCAAATACTAATGAATCTCACAGAATAGTGAGAGAACAGTGTAAAAGACATCAAAATGTAAGTCTCTAGTCTAGACAGGATGTTGTACACTGCAGAAATCCTTGAAATAGAGTTAGTTCACATGAAACCAGTGTTTTATACCACCAGAATACACTGAAAAGTAGTATTCAACTGTAAAACAGTTGAAAGACAAGTGTATATAGCTTCGCAAGTTCAGAGAAGAGTGTATAAAGTTGCTTATACATGTGGTGATGTTTCACAAGTAGAGGAGAAGGCCCATTATAAGAAACAGCTAGAAATCAGTAGTCATTCAGAGCAAATACTAATGAATATCACAGAATAGTGAGAGAACAAGTGTAAAAGACATCAAAATGTAAGTCTCTAGTCTAGAAAGGATGTTGTACACTGCAGAAATCCTTGAAATAGAGTTAGTTCACAAGAAACCAGTGTTTGAAACCACCAGAGTTCACTGAAAAGTAGCATTCAACTGTAAAACAGTTGAAAGACAAGTTTATGTAGCTTCGCAAGTTCAGAGAAGAGTGTATAAAGTTGCTTCTACATGTGGTGAAGTCCCACAAGTAGAGGAGAAGGCCCATTATAGGAAACAGGTAGAAATCAGTAGTCATTCAGAGCAAATACTAATGAATCTCACAGAATAGTGAGAGAACAAGTGTAAAAGACATCAAAATATAAGTCTCTAGTCTAGACAGTATGTTGTACACTGCAGAAATCCTTGAAATAGAGTTAGTTCACATGAAACCAGTGTTTTATACCACCAGAATTCACTGAAAAGTAGTATTCAACTGTAAAACAGTTGAAAGACAAGTGTATATAGCTTCGCAAGTTCAGAGAAGAGTGTATAAAGTTGCTTCTACATGTGGTGATGTTCCACAAGTAGAGGAGAAGGCCCATTATAGGAAACAGCTAGAAATCAGTAGTAATTCTGAGCAAATACTAATGAATATCACAGACTTATGAGAAAACAAGTGTAAAAGACATCAAAATGTAAGTTTCTAGTCTAGAAAGGATGTTATACACTACAGAAATCTTTGAAATAGAGTTACTTCACAAGAAACAAGTGTTTCAACCCACTGGAATTCACTGAAAAGTAGTATTTCAGTGTAAAACAGTTGAAAGACAAGTTTATGTAGCTTCGCAAGTTCAGAGAAGAGTGTATAAAGTTGCTTCTACATGTGGTGAAGTCCCACAAGTAGAAAAGAAGGCTCATTATAGGACTCTGCAAGAAAGCAGTAGTAATTCAGAGCAAATCCTAATGAATATCACAGACTTATGAGAGAACAAGTGGAAAGCACATCAAAATGTAAGTTTCTAGTGTAGAAACGATGTTGTACACTGTAGAAATCCTTGAAATAGAGTTAGTTCACATGAATCCAATGTTTGAAACCACCAGAATTCACTGATAAGTAGTATTCAACTGTAAAACAGTTGAAAGACAAGTGTATATAGCTTCGCAAGTTCAGAGAAGAGTGTATAAAGTTGCTTCTACATGTGGTGAAGTTCCACAAGTAGAGGAGAAGGCCCATTATAGGAAACAGGTAGAAATCAGTAGTCATTCAGAGCAAATACTAATGAATCTCACAGAATAGTGAGAGAACAAGTGTAAAAGATATTAAAATGTAAGTCTCTAGTCTGGAAAGGATGTTGTACACCGCAGAAATCCTTAAAATAGAGTTAGTTCACATGAAACCAGTGTTTGAAACCACCAGAGTTCACTGAAAAGTAGTATTCAACTGTAAAACAGTTGAAAGACAAGTTTATGTAGCTTCGCAAGTTCAGAGAAGAGTGTATAAACTTGTTTGTACATGTGGTGAAGTCCCACAAGTTGAGGAGAAGGCCCATTATAGGAAACAGCTAGAAATCAGTAGTAATTCTGAGGAAATACTAATGAATAACACAGACTTATGAGAGAACAAGTGGAAAAGACATCAAAATGTAAGTCTCTAGTCTAGACAGTATGTTGTACACTGCAGAAATCCTTGAAATAGAGTTAGTTCACATGAATCCAGTGTTTTATACCACCAGAATTCACTGAAAAGTAGTATTCAACTGTAAAACAGTTGAAAGACAAGTGTATATAGCTTCGCAAGTTCAGAGAAGAGTGTATAAAGTTGCTTCTACATGTGGTGAAGTCGCACAAGTAGAGGAGAAGGCCCATTATAGGAAACAGCTAGAAATCAGTAGTCATTCAGAGCAAATACTAATGAATATCACAGAATAGTGAGAGAACAAGTGTAAAAGACATCAAAATGTAAGTCTCTAGTCTAGACAGGATGTTTTACACTGCAGAAATCTTTGAAATAGAGTTAGTTCACATGAAACCAGTGTTTGAAACCACCAGAGTTCACTGAAAAGTAGTATTAAACTGTAAAACAGTTGAAAGACAAGTGTATATAGCTTCGCAAGTTCAGAGAAGAGTGTATAAAGTTGCTTCTACATGTGGTGAAGTTCCACAAGTAGAGGAGAAGGCCCATTATAGGAAACAGGTAGAAATCAGTAGTCATTCAGAGCAAATACTAATGAATCTCACAGAATAGTGAGAGAACAGTGTAAAAGACATCAAAATGTAAGTCTCTAGTCTAGACAGGATGTTGTACACTGCAGAAATCCTTGAAATAGAGTTAGTTCACATGAAACCAGTGTTTTATACCACCAGAATACACTGAAAAGTAGTATTCAACTGTAAAACAGTTGAAAGACAAGTGTATATAGCTTCGCAAGTTCAGAGAAGAGTGTATAAAGTTGCTTATACATGTGGTGATGTTTCACAAGTAGAGGAGAAGGCCCATTATAGGAAACAGCTAGAAATCAGTAGTCATTCAGAGCAAATACTAATGAATATCACAGAATAGTGAGAGAACAAGTGTAAAAGACATCAAAATGTAAGTCTCTAGTCTGGAAAGGATGTTGTACACTGCAGAAATCCTTGAAATAGAGTTAGTTCACAAGAAACCAGTGTTTGAAACCACCAGAGTTCACTGAAAAGTAGCATTCAACTGTAAAACAGTTGAAAGACAAGTTTATGTAGCTTCGCAAGTTCAGAGAAGAGTGTATAAAGTTGCTTCTACATGTGGTGAAGTCCCACACGTAGAGGAGAAGGCCCATTATAGGAAACAGGTAGAAATCAGTAGTCATTCAGAGCAAATACTAATGAATCTCACAGAATAGTGAGAGAACAAGTGTAAAAGACATCAAAATATAAGTCTCTAGTCTAGACAGTATGTTGTACACTGCAGAAATCCTTGAAATAGAGTTAGTTCACATGAAACCAGTGTTTTATACCACCAGAATTCACTGAAAAGTAGTATTCAACTGTAAAACAGTTGAAAGACAAGTGTATATAGCTTCGCAAGATCAGAGAAGAGTGTATAAAGTTGCTTCTTCATGTGGTGATGTTCCACAAGTAGAGGAGAAGGCCCATTATAGGAAACAGCTAGAAATCAGTAGTAATTCTGAGCAAATACTAATGAATATCACAGACTTATGAGAAAACAAGTGTAAAAGACATCAAAATGTAAGTTTCTAGTCTAGAAAGGATGTTATACACTACAGAAATCTTTGAAATAGAGTTACTTCACAAGAAACAAGTGTTTCAACCCACTGGAATTCACTGAAAAGTAGTATTTCAGTGTAAAACAGTTGAAAGACAAGTTTATGTAGCTTCGCAAGTTCAGAGAAGAGTGTATAAAGTTGCTTCTACATGTGGTGAAGTCCCACAAGTAGAAAAGAAGGCTCATTATAGGACTCTGCAAGAAAGCAGTAGTAATTCAGAGCAAATCCTAATGAATATCACAGACTTATGAGAGAACAAGTGGAAAGCACATCAAAATGTAAGTTTCTAGTGTAGAAACGATGTTGTACACTGTAGAAATCCTTGAAATAGAGTTAGTTCACATGAATCCAGTGTTTGAAACCACCAGAATTCACTGATAAGTAGTATTCAACTGTAAAACAGTTGAAAGACAAGTGTATATAGCTTCGCAAGTTCAGAGAAGAGTGTATAAAGTTGCTTCTACATGTGGTGAAGTTCCACAAGTAGAGGAGAAGGCCCATTATAGGAAACAGGTAGAAATCAGTAGTCATTCAGAGCAAATACTAATGAATCTCACAGAATAGTGAGAGAACAAGTGTAAAAGATATTAAAATGTAAGTCTCTAGTCTGGAAAGGATGTTGTACACCGCAGAAATCCTTAAAATAGAGTTAGTTCACATGAAACCAGTGTTTGAAACCACCAGAGTTCACTGAAAAGTAGTATTCAACTGTAAAACAGTTGAAAGACAAGTTTATGTAGCTTCGCAAGTTCAGAGAAGAGTGTATAAACTTGTTTGTACATGTGGTGAAGTCCCACAAGTTGAGGAGAAGGCCCATTATAGGAAACAGCTAGAAATCAGTAGTAATTCTGAGGAAATACTAATGAATAACACAGACTTATGAGAGAACAAGTGGAAAAGACATCAAAATGTAAGTCTCTAGTCTAGACAGTATGTTGTACACTGCAGAAATCCTTGAAATAGAGTTAGTTCACATGAAACCAGTGTTTTATACCACCAGAATTCACTGAAAAGTAGTATTCAACTGTAAAACAGTTGAAAGACAAGTGTATATAGCTTCGCAAGTTCAGAGAAGAGTGTATAAAGTTGCTTCTACATGTGGTGAAGTCGCACAAGAGGAGGAGAAGGCCCATTATAGGAAACAGCTAGAAATCAGTAGTCATTCAGAGCAAATACTAATGAATATCACAGAATAGTGAGAGAACAAGTGTAAAAGACATCAAAATGTAAGTCTCTAGTCTAGACAGGATGTTTTACACTGCAGAAATCTTTGAAATAGAGTTAGTTCACATGAAACCAGTGTTTGAAACCACCAGAGTTCACTGAAAAGTAGTATTAAACTGTAAAACAGTTGAAAGACAAGTGTATATAGCTTCGCAAGTTCAGAGAAGAGTGTATAAAGTTGCTTCTACATGTGGTGAAGTTCCACAAGTAGAGGAGAAGGCCCATTATAGGAAACAGGTAGAAATCAGTAGTCATTCAGAGCAAATACTAATGAATCTCACAGAATAGTGAGAGAACAGTGTAAAAGACATCAAAATGTAAGTCTCTAGTCTAGACAGGATGTTGTACACTGCAGAAATCCTTGAAATAGAGTTAGTTCACATGAAACCAGTGTTTTATACCACCAGAATACACTGAAAAGTAGTATTCAACTGTAAAACAGTTGAAAGACAAGTGTATATAGCTTCGCAAGTTCAGAGAAGAGTGTATAAAGTTGCTTATACATGTGGTGATGTTTCACAAGTAGAGGAGAAGGCCCATTATAAGAAACAGCTAGAAATCAGTAGTCATTCAGAGCAAATACTAATGAATATCACAGAATAGTGAGAGAACAAGTGTAAAAGACATCAAAATGTAAGTCTCTAGTCTAGAAAGGATGTTGTACACTGCAGAAATCCTTGAAATAGAGTTAGTTCACAAGAAACCAGTGTTTGAAACCACCAGAGTTCACTGAAAAGTAGCATTCAACTGTAAAACAGTTGAAAGACAAGTTTATGTAGCTTCGCAAGTTCAGAGAAGAGTGTATAAAGTTGCTTCTACATGTGGTGAAGTCCCACAAGTAGAGGAGAAGGCCCATTATAGGAAACAGGTAGAAATCAGTAGTCATTCAGAGCAAATACTAATGAATCTCACAGAATAGTGAGAGAACAAGTGTAAAAGACATCAAAATATAAGTCTCTAGTCTAGACAGTATGTTGTACACTGCAGAAATCCTTGAAATAGAGTTAGTTCACATGAAACCAGTGTTTTATACCACCAGAATTCACTGAAAAGTAGTATTCAACTGTAAAACAGTTGAAAGACAAGTGTATATAGCTTCGCAAGTTCAGAGAAGAGTGTATAAAGTTGCTTCTACATGTGGTGATGTTCCACAAGTAGAGGAGAAGGCCCATTATAGGAAACAGCTAGAAATCAGTAGTAATTCTGAGCAAATACTAATGAATATCACAGACTTATGAGAAAACAAGTGTAAAAGACATCAAAATGTAAGTTTCTAGTCTAGAAAGGATGTTATACACTACAGAAATCTTTGAAATAGAGTTACTTCACAAGAAACAAGTGTTTCAACCCACTGGAATTCACTGAAAAGTAGTATTTCAGTGTAAAACAGTTGAAAGACAAGTTTATGTAGCTTCGCAAGTTCAGAGAAGAGTGTATAAAGTTGCTTCTACATGTGGTGAAGTCCCACAAGTAGAAAAGAAGGCTCATTATAGGACTCTGCAAGAAAGCAGTAGTAATTCAGAGCAAATCCTAATGAATATCACAGACTTATGAGAGAACAAGTGGAAAGCACATCAAAATGTAAGTTTCTAGTGTAGAAAGGATGTTGTACACTGTAGAAATCCTTGAAATAGAGTTAGTTCACATGAATCCAGTGTTTGAAACCACCAGAATTCACTAATAAGTAGTATT